>NW_020956001.1:205369-231170 GCF_003031625.1 Empidonax traillii | reverse complement strand
ACTCCATCATTTGGGAAGTTTCATTTCCAGGGCACGGAGCAGAGTGGGACAATGTCTACCCCTCTTTTGGGAGATGCTGATTTAATGAATGTGGCAGCTATTGTGTGTGCTTGGGAGCCTCCCAGACGTTTTTCTTCTGCTGATATTTTCTTTTCTTTTCTGCTTTAATGAGTGTTTCAATAATTGACTTGATGATTTCTGTTTAATTAGCACATTTTGTAGGAATGATCAAAAAATAATAAGATAAAGTAATCAGACAAGCATAGTGCGGAGGAATAATAGCTCCTTTGTGGGGCTAATTGGAGTGGACAGTCCATCGGCTAGTTTGGGGCTCCTCACAGTTGGATATTCCCAGCCTAGCTGTGCCTTGTGCCCAGAGATTCCAAGCACCCATATAGACAGCTTTAGTAGTCATTTCAATTAGCTTTAATGAGCTGTGAATGAGCACCAAGGAGAACCGAGTCTGGACCTGACCTGTTTTGCCACTGCCCAGATTTTGTGTAAGGCTGTGGAAGCAAACAGAGTTTGCCCAAGACCTATGGCAGGTGCACGGCCCTTGGTACCACCAGGAAGAGCATCTCCAGAGAGGGCTGTGTCCCAGCTCACACATCCTGTACAGGACAAGAGGGAGTTGCCCACAGGGATGTGAGATGGGCAGGTAAATGGTACTAGAAAGCAACAAGTGTGGAGGAAGCAAGAGGAGTGAAAGCAAAAAGTACCAGCTGAAGGAGCAGCCAGAAATCAGAGCTACAGCTGTTGTGCCTGCTCTATCCTGGTTTCTTCCTGAACACTCTGTCACTCCTGTTCCCATACATACAGAAGGGTTTACGCCTCTGGGACAAGTGGTAGTCTCCTCCCTAGGAGCAGGAACATGACTCCTGGAGATACATGGGGTGAGCTGTCCTTGCTCACCAACCGCCTGTTGTACCTTCAGTTGAGGTTGGAGGTGTAGCACCTTGATGGCCATTTGTTTGCCCCGTACTGGTTAGGAATTAATTAGGAGATGGGCTCTAGGCTGCTGTGACAGCTGTCTGCGTGCGGCACTTCCCAGCAGTTTGATTAAATCTGCGACACTCCAGATGTGAGCGCCCTGTGCATTGGCACATGGTTTGCTCTTAAACTCCACTTAAACTGTGACTGCTCTTCTGGTTTTAATCAAAGGCAAATGCCTTAAGACAGAAATCTGTGCGGAGGAATTAATAGGGATGTCTCTGGGGCATGCAGAGTGGGACATGGAAAGGGATCCCCCGTGCCAAATTAAGGCTGAAAACACACTTGCAGTAAGCTTGGCTGGCAATGCTACACAGAACTAAGCAGGTGGTGTGAATGGCCAGCTGTGGCTGTGCTCACCCTGCAAACCTTTTGCTTCACCCACATTAAATTGAGCTAGAAATGAAGCACTTCTCACAGCCCAGCAGTGCAGCGAGCACAGGTTTCCTCATTCATTTCACCTGTCTGTGCTGCCTGCCCTGCAAATCTGCATCACTCCAAAATGGAGGATACTTGGCAATTATGTGTGTCTACTCCTAACTGGCCAGAAGTGCACACACAATCCAGCACTCAGCCCTGGCAGCAGCCTGAGGAAAGTCTCATTGCCCACATTTCAAGGAGGAAGCTCACCTGTAACTCAGAGGTGGGGATTTAATCTTGCAAAATACAGACATGACCGGCTGCAAGACACCTAACTTTGCTGCCTTCACCCCTAACTATGGGCTGTTTCTCAGTTCCTTTTCATCCATGTGTCAGAGGCAACATTTTCACATCATCCCCATATACCCAGCAGGACACAGAGGAGGTGGAATGAAAGCCCTTTCCCTTCTGTTCATGCTTATCAAGGCTCCCACCCCTTCCAAACTGCCTCTGTTACCATTAGCTGGCTGCTTACCCTGCTGTGCTCCACTTCTGGGCCACCCTACACCCCTGCAAGGTCTGTCATGGCCACCAGCAGGCTGGCTGAGCTTGCCCTACACAGCAGGCACCCAAGGGCTGTGGCTTCAACATCATCCCTGGGGGTTAGGCTCCAACCTACTCCCGTGCTGGTTTACCAGGAGCTGATGCAGGTGAGTGGTATGGAGCTGGCAGGAAGCACCGGGCTGTGACTACTGGTGCAGGTCCAATGGACAAGTGTGCAGCAAGAGCTGGGCTTTTGGAGATGGGTTCTCCAGCCAGCCTGGAGCACGGGAGCCTTCTCCACCCCAAGCTGCCTGAAACTGTCAGATGGTCTTTTATTATTGACCTGATTCATATCTAAACCAGGGAGGTGAAAGCTGTCTTATCCCATTACTAATCCCCTAAACCAGACCCTTCAATACCTTTTCCTTGCTACCACCACCCCCCCATCGCTACAGCAGGTGGTTGCAGTGCCACATCCTTCTGGGGCTTTCCCTGAGCTTCATATCCCTGCAAAGACAAGGACTCATAAAAACCCACCAACCGCTGGCTCAGGAGCCATCCTCAGCTGAGGAGGGTCTGCCAGAATGTTGCAAGGACTTGCAAGGCTTGTTCCTCCTGTGTGAGGGGGGCAGATTCAGGCACCTATCCCACCACATGTGGCATCCATCCCCTAGGGTGATACAGGTCATAGCAGGTGTCTGACATGGTGGTGGAGTGGCCACAGGGAGGAGGGGATTGTTCAGGGACTGTCCCTCCTCTCTGTGTGCCTGGTACTGCAGGGTGCAGCAGGGATCAGAGGGCAGGGGATGGGGGTGTAGCATCAGCTGCAGGTACCACACACCCCTGGGACATGAGACTGCATCAGGGACGGGTGTTGTGGCCTTGGGCTGCTCTGGTAGAGGCCCGTGGAGATTTTGGGTGCTGGAGAACCCTCGGGCTGTCGGGCCGGCTGGCACAGGCACCCTGCCCACAGGCAAACCCCAGGGAAATTAGAGCAAGGGGCGATGTTTGATGTTCTGCTCTTTAAGAGATTAATAATCTTTCGGCGTCGGAGAATCAGCTGAAAATCTTCCCTGGAAAATAATGAGCAGAGAAACATTTACTGATTAGTCTAATCCCAGCTAATCCTATCTGATGAGCATATATCAAGATATCCTTTAACTGATTTATTGTCCAAAGGACCAGTGGAGATGCCCCTCTTCACCATGGCTGGGGGAGCCAGTAATGGCAGCAGGCGTGTCCCCCCACCCCATCCCACAGCCCTGTCCCAGGAGCTGGTGCATCACCATCCCCCGGGGCACAGCCCTGGTCACCCTCCGCCCCAGGCAGCAGCGCCATATCCAGGCCACCTCGCCAGCGCCGGGAGATTTAATCGCTATTTCCATCTCAGCATCTATCGGCTTTCTCTTGGGTTTGAGCTTTTATGTTTCATAAACTGATTAGGAGCAATTATACGTGCTTTATCCCCAAACTTTCCAAATGCCTAGGCCATATGCATATTTAAGGCTTCATCATCTCTCCCAACAGCTCAGCCTCCATGTAAACTGCTGAAATCAAGCTGATTCTGGGACAACATAAAAAATTAGGGTTTTAACCACTAATATCTGCTCGAACAGGAAATTTGTTGTGGGTGGTGGCCGGATTATGGCTTCTAATTACTGCGGCAGATCCTCCCTGCCTAGCAGTGAAAGTCTCCTATTCCAGCAAAACTGAAGCAAAACCACTCTGGAGAAGTGAAGGTGCCCAAGGGGACCCCGGGGTGCTCTGTGCCTGGGCAGGGGGCAGCCCTGGGTGGCACTGCCCCAAGCGTCCTGAGCACGTGGGGACCCCGAACTGGTGGGTTTGGAAGTGTGACCACCCCACACCTCCCATTCCCCGCACACATTTGCCTTTCTTTGGTGCCAAGCATGATGGTCCAGAGGGTCCCCCCCGCCAGCCCCCAGCGCCGGCCACGGCAATTATCCTAAATGAAAGTTATTGTTCTACTAATCCCGGGAACAGCTTGCGAGGGGAGATTTGGGTCTTTCTTTAATAATGCAAAGTTAATGCAGAGTCCCCTCGTAATTATCTTTATCAGAAGGACCCTCAGTTAATCTGACCATCCAACGAAGGCCTGGATCAGGCAGCCCATGTAAGCCGGTTGTAAATCATTTCCATCAACAGATGAAGGGAAGGGGAAAAAAAAATTGCAGCCCAGGTGCAAGAATCTGGGAGCAAAAGGGAGCACAGAGGCCAGGCACCTCGAGGTGGCCCTTGCCCTGGTGACAAGGCACCTGGGGTCGTGGAGGGTCCTGCCCCATAACCCCTGGCTCTTCTCATCCCCGTCTTTGGGGTGTTGAGCCCGGTGGAATGTCCCATCTGGGAAGTGGGACTGAAGGGTCATGGCGTGGGGTGGGGGTACTGGGGGCAGCAGTGCCCAGCCGTGGAAGATGGGATATGGGGACATAGGGACATAGCAGGGGATCCCTGGAAGAAGACCGGGGGAGGGAACCCATGGGAATGTGAGGGGGATTTATGTGTGACCGGGCCGGCGCTCGACAGGCCCTGAGGGGCGTCCCGGGGAGGGACTGAAAGGGACCGCAGGGGACCCGGCAAGGGGATGGTGAGGACCAAGGGGCGGGGGCCGAGGGGAGCGGAGGGAGTGGACGGCGGGAGGGGAAGACGGGGGGTCGGGGGAGGGGCGCAGGGCCTGTGCGGGCGGGGAGGGGGCTGGGGCCGTTAATCCGGGGATTGGGAGCGCCCCCCCGCCGGCCCGGGGTGTGATTGGAGCCGGGGCCGGCGGCGGGACGATAAAAAGGGCGGCGGACAGCCGTGCCCGCTCCGGACCGGGCTAGGTGGCGGCGGCGATGCCGGGCCGAGCGGAGCCGTCGGGGGGACGCGCGGCGGCGGGGCCGGTGGCCGTGCCCGTACCGGTGGCACCCGGGGCGGCGGCGCGGCCGGGAGGAGCAGGACTGCGGTCCAAGGGCTTCGCCATCACCGACCTGCTGGGGCTGGAAGCCGAGCTGCAGCCTCCCCCCGGGCCCACTCCCGCTGCCACCGCCAGTGGCTACGAGGGCGGCGGGGCGCTGGGGCTGGGGCTGGGGCTGCTGTGTGGCCTGGGGGGGCCGGGCGCCCCGTGCCTGCTGCCCGCCCCTCTGCCGCTTCTGCCCGCCCGCGGTCCCCGCCCGCCCCCCGGGCCGCCTCCTGCCGCCCGCCGCCACAAGGAGAACATCTCCGGTGAGCGGGAGCGGGGTCGGGGTCGGGGGTGGCCGCTCAGGCGCGCAAGGGGACCCGCGTCCGGAGCCACTGCCGGGGCTGTCTTGCACTGCGGCCGCAGCCAGCATCCTCCCGCGGGTCCGCGGTCGGCTCCCATGCTCCCCGTCCCGGCCCTCCGGCAAGGATGGGCTCCCACCCCCTGCCCCGGGATGGCATCACCGGTGTGGCGCCCCGGTCTCGGCTGTGGGAAGGGACTCCTCCCTGCCCCGGGCCCGCTCCCTGCGGCCGTCTGGAACCGTGTTTGGGGAGCTGGGTTTGGTCCCTTCGCTCTCGACGGGAACGTGACTCTTCCCCTCCCGCATGCTGCTGCCAGATGAGGACAGCCTGTCTGGGGACGCCAGCGACATGAAGATGTCCACCTCCCAGATCAAGAGGAAGAAACGCCGGCACAGGTAGAGCCCGGGAGCTCGGCTGTCCCTGTTCTCACCTCTCTGCTGCCATCCTCCCGCTGTTCCTGTGATGCTGGGGCGGTGGGTATCCCCAAGGGAGGAAAAAGGAGGGCTGCAGCAGAGGTGCAGGGAGGATTTTCTGGAGGAAAACCTTAGCGGGGGGGGGGGGCGCTGTCAGCCCCACTGCTTGCATCTGGACTGTGTCACTGGATGCTCTCTCCCCTCGGCAGGACGGTGTTCACAGCTCACCAGCTGGAGGAGCTGGAGAAGGCTTTCAATGAAGCGCACTACCCTGACGTCTATGCCCGGGAGATGCTGGCCATGAAGACAGAGTTGCCGGAGGACAGGATACAGGTAGGTGGCAGCGATGGTCCTCTCTGTCCCGTGGAGTCTGCGGGCTGTCAGTGCCTGGCTGTCTCTTCTGCTCTGTGGCAGTGAGTGCAGGTGGTAGAATGTGGTGGCAATGAAATGCTGGAGGGCGCCTGCGGGGGCAGCTCAGCTTCCGCCCACTGGCACAGAACAGCCTCCAAATGGACATACAGAACCAGGAGACTGAGCTGGCCCCAGCAGCTGCTCACTGCTGCCAGCTTGGCTCTGTTCTCCCACTCAGGCAGGAGCTGAGAGCAATTCAGGAGCTGCTGGGCCAAGCTGTGTCCCACTAACTTGCTCACTAGCTTGTCTCTTTGAGGGACATAGGGCATTTTAGGGCCTGATCCTGCTCCACTGTGGAGCAGCTTGTTGGCTTAAGAACAGGATGGTGTTCTGGGCAGCAGTTCAGTTATATCTGCACCCCTCAAGCCTTCAAACACAGGAAGGGGTTATGGAGAGGGACCTGAGCACCCTCTGTCATCACTGGTCACTACATTATGGAGTCCTTTTCCTGAAGAGGTTGGTGTTCCGTGGATGAGACAGAGAGGCCCTGCGGGTAGGGGTAGTATAGGGTGACTTTGGCTGGAATCACCCTCCTGCGTCACGATCAGCTTCATGTTAACATGTGCTCCCTCTCCCCCCCTTCCTCCCCTCTCTGACACCCACGTGTGTGCCCTCCCTCACACCCCTCCCCATACACCACCCTGGCTGCCCTCCCGGTGACGCCTGCGTGTCCGCACCCTGCGGTCACACCCAAACCCCTCCATGCACCTCCACGGCTGCCCTTTTGCCCTGGATGCACAATCCCCTGTGCCCAATGGGCCCTGGACACCCTGCCACGGGGACTGTCTCCTCCCCATTCCCACCCCTCCGTGCTCTCCTGGCTATTACCCCTGAAGGTTTGGTTTCAGAACCGAAGAGCCAAGTGGCGGAAGCGGGAGAAGTGCTGGGGCCGGAGCAGCGTGATGGCCGAGTACGGCCTCTACGGGGCCATGGTGAGGCATTCCATCCCTCTGCCTGAGTCCATCATCAACTCTGCCAAGAGCGGGCTGGTGGGATCCTGTGCCCCGTGGCTGCTGGGTGAGTGGGACCTTGGGGCTGAGGGGGTCAGGGTGCAGCTGCAGAGTAAACAGCCCTTCTTCTTTCATATGGCTGTTCTTGCCTTTTCCCAGGAAAGAATGGGGTCTTGATCCTGAGCTGTATGCAGGCTGCCAAGTGTTCTGGGTTTTCCGCTACCTCTGTGCAAAGAGCAGCTAGGAAAACCTTTTAGTGCTGTGTCAGACAGGTGCCTGCATGTGGCTGGGTATCGCTTTGTAGTGCTAGCAGGCAGCGTGGGAGTTGCAAGATGTCTAAGAAGTCATCCTTCCTCCCCCCCAAACTGAAGATAATGTTAATGCTACCTTAGAGCTACCCTCTGCTCATACACAGTCAAAACCAGGGATGAGCCATTACACCACCTCTTTCCTTGTACTGCAAGGGGAGTATGGACTAATTTTGCCACAAGCCATTCTCTCGGGCTGCAGAGAGCAGGTGGAAGGGCTCTGGGTCAGGAAAGGCTGGTAGCTAGAGAGAGTTTTCCTTAGAATGCAAGTGAGAACTGAAGGGAGCAGCAGGAGTGCAGGAGGTGATGATGAGCAGTCCCAGGCAGAAATAAGCAACCAGCACCCTTGCCTTTGCTCTCTCCCGTCTGGTAGGCATGCACAAAAAATCCATGGAGGTAAGCAGGAAGGCAGAGAGCCAAGAGAAGCTGGCAGATGGCTGGCGAACGGAGCAGGAGGAGGAGGAACTCAAAGAGAAGCAGGCCAGTTCCCAGAAGGGCTCCGACAAGCTTGGCCCTGCAAAAGACTCAGAGGACACAGCCATCGACCTCTCCAGGACAGCCAAGCATGAGAAGAGGGGTGTACTGAGGCAGTGCATCAACGGGACACCCCCCCCAGAGCAGAACGACAGGGACCACTGAGCTTGGGCTGCCCTGGAGGAGGCCAGACTTCACAGGATCCTAGTGAGATAATATTTATTCATTTATTGATATATATATTTTTTTCTTAAATAATGGAACTTCTATCTGAATTCAGGGCATTTTAAAACTGAGCACACACATCCCCCTGTCCCCTCACTTTCAAGCTGTTCACTTCTCAGCAGAGCCAGGGTGGAAGGTGGGAGAAGTGTCCTGGCAGTGTGAAAACGGGACCACACTGTGGTCAGCATGGACTGCTGCTGGGGAAGAGCCACCCTTTCCTTCTGGGCTGTGACCACTTCCCCGGCTAGCCAGGAGCACAAAGAGGAGCAACGCAATGGGAGTCGCTCCCTCCTCCAACACGCAGGTGCAAAGACGGTGCAGGAGTTTACAGATGTCTTCTTCAAGCACAGCGCCCACGTGCAAGTCCCTCCACGTTGAACATGCAATTCTTCCACCTCGAGGATAAGCAGGGTTTTTAAACACTGTAGGGTTCATCCTCAAGCCGGTGTAACCTGAGGAAGTATAAACACTCAGGTTTATATTTGCTGAGGATCTGGCCTGCCAATGCAGCCTTATCACTGGATTTACACTGTGTAGCTTCCTTAACTCATATTTGGGAGAAGGGGGTAAAGATATTTTTGTTTATGCAATGATTTTGTACACTCTTGAATGTTACCTGCAGCACTATGCATAATAGAACAAATCTTTTTGAAAAGCAAGCCATAGTACCCCAGAGCAATTAAACAATTTTGTGAATTGTCAGAAGAAGATATTTTGTAATTGTCTGTAAAAAATGTTAATGTCAGAGCTGTTTCTTGGTTGCCCTATATTGTGTCTAAAAGCACTTTAGTGATCTGGATTTTTGAATGTGGCTCTTCCTGTATTGTCCACCATTTATTTATTACACATCCATAAATAAAATTGTGGTGTATCTTTGGTTTTCATTCTCTACATTGCAATTTATACCTTCCTTTGGCACATCTTGTGGCAGTTGCTGAACTGGCCCGTGCACACTCCGTGACAGCTCTCCTGGAACACCTCCAGTTTCGTCTGCCAGCCAAAACATAACGGAAAATTATCAAAAGGTTTTATTAAAATCTGAGTAATTCCAATTTGGAAAGTTTCCTAATACAGCTCAGGGTGTGTGGCCATGTAATGATGCTATCACCTGTTCCTGCCTCTGCTGCTGGGCCTGGCTCCCTGCACACAAGCTGTGCTGCACAGGGGGAGAGTGGAGGGACGATTAGGGGGAGAGTGGAGGGACAATTGCTGGGAAGAGCCGAGCAATAAGTGGCATGTGCAGATTTCCCACCTTTACCCTCCGCTGCTTATCCAGACCTTACCAGGGGTAACATATTCACGGCAAACACAGGCTTTTGCTTTGCAGTGAAAAAAATGTTTGCTGGGGGGGCTGTGGAGAGCAGAGTTCAGGAAAGGACCAGCCAGGGCTTATTGCAGCAGCAATTAGGCTCACCGAGAGCCGAGACTTAACACATTGGAGGCCTAATCCTGCCTGAGCAGCATCTGCAAACCTTTTATTTGGGCTGTGCCATGCTGGCACTGGATGCTTGCAATTTTTTTTGTTTTTTTTTTTTTTTCTCTGCCTGCATGCAGATGGTCTGGCTCTTCGCCTTGTGCTGGGTCCAGTGCAGTGCTGTGAGAGCAAGCATGTCACCACCACAACTGCTACAAGGGGAGATACTACAGTTACAGCCCTGTGCGGGAGGCAGACAACTCTCCTGGTAGTGCCTTGTAGGCTCCCAGCTCTCACCACACCACATGCTATGAAAGAGGAGCCAAGGGGAGAGCCACTGGCCCAAGGCACTTTTTCATGTGCTGGGAAGTAACTGGGGGGGTGCACATGCTGGTGGATGGATGACAGTGACTGCCCAGGCTCAGTTCCTGGTGGCAAGGCAATCCTCAGGACAATCCTTGGAGTAGGCAGTCACTTGCCTCTTAGCTGCCTGTGCTAAACCTGGCAGGGAAGTGCTCCATATGTCATTGTGGTTGGAGTTGCAACAGGAGTAGGGCAGCATATTCTTGTTGCTGTTGTTTCAGATTTGATCCATCCTGGGGTTAGTGGCAGCCAAACCCAGCCACGGCTCTTGCCAGTGCTGGTTCAGGCCTGGCCCAGTCATGACAGTGCAACAGAAGAAACCCTGATTTAAGGCAGTGGCTGCCACTTGCACATATCTCCACTGCTGCAGTGGAGTTGCATATACGAGACCCAGGAGCTGTCTTGGTGACCACATCAGGGCCTGGCTGCCATGAGCATCCCTCTGTGAGGGGCCCTGGGTGTCCCTCAGCCACAAGTGCTGGGCTTGTTCAGGTGGGAGATCCTTTCCATGTGGCTCAGGCAAGAGGAGTCAGTAAATTCAAAGCCAGTGTTCAGAAGCCAGAGCTGCTACAGCTTCACCTCAGTTCATCTGGGCTGCCACCTGCCCTGGCACATGCAGATTTTTTCAGTACTAGCCAGGGACTTACAGGATTGCCAAACCAATCATGGAAGAAGGAATGAAGAAAGGGCAAAAGAAATAAAATGCTACAATTTGGCATCTCTTGGCTTGGAAGCTGACTGTCAGGCATGCACGTCTGGGGGTTGCAAGAAGGTGTCTCCTTGATGGGCCCAGAACAGAGAAGGCTGCAGGGCTACCTTTGCGGAAGCATCTTCACGGTGCCATTTCTTAGAAATATTCATTTCGAACCGGCATTTTGTTTTTGCCGATCCTCTCAAGTCGCTGGCTGGATTTTCAGGGAGGTTAGGGAGTGAGTACGAACGTTTTGCAAGCGCTCCCTCGTGTGGAGAGGGGCGATGGGACAGGGCGAGCGGCCCAGGAACGGGGGGAAAGGCGGGCTGGAGCCTTAGAGGCAACTGAAAGCTTCACTTCTTCCCCTTATTCCCACAGACCCCTGTCTAGCTGTGAGGCGACACGCACGGGGTGTCTGGATGCGCAATTAAAGAATCCTATAGGGTTTGTGTTTCTATACTCACGTTTTGTATCACCAGCAGACACATTGTATAACGAGCAGCGTCTTACCCAGAGCAAGCTGGGTTCTGGCTGAGGCCACAAGCACTGATCAGAGGCTCTGACTTTCTCCAGATACAGGCCAGCTGTGTCCTGCGATGTATCAGGCACAGCATCACTAGCTGGTCAAAGGAGGTGACTGTCCTGTTCTACTCTGCACTAATGTGGCCTCACCTCGAGGGCTGTACGCAGTTTTGGTCACCACAATACAGGAAAGATATTAAAACCCAAAGGAGGGCTACGAAGATGGTGAAAGTTCTAGAGAGGAAGACATAAGAGGAAGGCTGAGGTCACTTGGTCTGTTCAGCCTGAAGATGAGGAGAGTGAGGAGACACCTCATAGCAGTCTACAGTTTCCTAACAAGGGAAAGCGGAGGGACAGGCACTGATCTTTTCTCTGTGGGTGACCAGTGACAGGACCTGAGGGAATGGTTGTGAAGCTGTGTCAGGGGAGGTTTAGATTGGATATCAGAAAGAGGTTTTTCACCCAGAGGGTGATCGGGTGCTGAAACAGGTTTCCCAGGGAAGTGGTCACAGTACCAAGCCTGAGAGAGTTCAAGTGTTTGGACAATGCTCTCAGGCATTTTCTGCAATTGCTGGGGTTGTCCTGTGCACAGGAAGAAGTTGGACTTTCATGGTCTTGATGCGTCCCTTCCAACTCAGGATATTCTAAGTCTATGATTTCCAAGATTAGTTCAGCACTAGCACCAATACAAGTGCATTCTTCTAAGCCAAAGGCACGTATTCAGCCCACAACATCTCACTGGCGAGGCACCCTGCTCTGCCCTGAGTGCCAGTTCCCTCCGACTCCACACTCTGTTGCTGTGAGACTTACGGGAACAGGGAGTTGCGGAGCAGCAAAAGCCTCGCCGGCCTTTTTGGCCCCATTCCCGCTTTTTCCCACCTCTCGCAGCCTGCGGCTGCAGACCTGCTGGAGCCTGGGGAGGACCGGGCCAGCGTCACGGAGTGTCGCTGTCGCCGGCGCGGTTCGGAGAAGGTGAACGAGCGCAGCCGCTCGGGCGCGCTGCACCGTCCCAGCCGCCGGGGCCGCTCTGCGCCGCCGCTCTGTGGCCTCGGCGGGGCGGACGGCCGTCGAGCTCCGCCCCGGCCCGCCCCCGGCTCCGTGCCCGCGGCGCGATGGCGGTGGCGGTGCTGCGGCCGCTGGACGCGCCGCCGGCCGAGCTGGCCCCGGCCACGGCGCTGCTGCTGGCGCCGCCGGGGCTGTGCGCGGCGCTGCGCGGGCGGGGCGGTTCGCTGGTGCTGGCGGTGCGGCCGGCGGGGCGCGGCGGGGCGCAGCCCGTGCTGCTGAGCGCCGTGGCGCTGGAGGCGGGCGGGCGGCGCGGCGCGGAGCTGTGGCTGCGCGGGGCGCTGCTGCGGCGGCTGGGGCTGGCGCCGGGCCGGCGGGTGGCCGTGTGGCCCGTGCGGCGCCCACCGGCGCTCGCCTGGGTGCTGCTGGGGGCGGCGGGGCGGGCGGGGCGGCCGGCGGGCGGCGCGGTGCTGGCGCGGCGGGGTGAGGCGCTGCCGGGGCCGGGCCCGGGGCCGGGCCCGCTGGTGCTGGAGGCGCGCCCGGCCCTCCAGGGGTTGCTGGGCAGCGGGACGCGAACCGCCCTCGCTCCCCCGCCGCCGCCCGCCCCGCCGGGCACCGCCCGCGGCCGGGCCCCCGCCGCGCCGCCCCTCGTGTCCCGCTTCGCCGCCGCCGCCGCCGGCCCGAGGCTGCGGGCCGTGCCCGGCGGGGCGGGCGGCGGCGGCGGGGCCGAGGTGTGGGTGAGCCGGCGCGGGCTGCTGGCGCTGGGGCTGTTCCAGGGCGAGTGGGTGCGGGTGGGCGCCGAGGGGGCGGCCCGCGAGCACCTGGCGGCGCTGCTGGCCCGGCCGCCGCCCTGGGAGTACCCGCGGGCCGCCCGCCGCTGCCCGGCCGACGGTGCCGCGCTGCTGCATCCCGCCCTGGCCTTCAACCTGGGCTGCGACCCTGCTGCTGCCGCCCACCTCCGCCTGCAGGTGAGCCGGGGCCGGGCACCCCAGGGAGCGCGCCGGCGGCAGCGGGGGCTCACGCTGCGCCCCATCCCCTCTGCAGAGGTACGAACGAACCGGCGCGGCAGATGGGAAGGGCAGTCGGTCTGTGCTTTCCGTGCCCCCTTTCGCCAAAGAGCTGCACCTAGAGATCATCTGCTCGCCGACCTACTGCGCCCAGGGAAGTTATAACCGCGTGCTCTACAGGCACTTCGAAACGCCCCGGTGAGCTGCGTGGGGCAGACAAGTGTCTGCTCATGGGGCATACTCATGAGATACACTCTCGCTGTTTGTTTGTGGCACCCAGATCTGTGACACACACTGATGATGTGCATCATCAGCATCTTCAGTGCAGGTGCTGTGTAGTTTTAGAATATCACCTTGAATTATTTTCTCAAGAGTGTGTTCCACTTGCATGCAACACCTCTTGTCCTGTCCTTAGGAAATCATCTTCAAGTATCCTTCTCATGATCTGCCATCCAGTGCCAAGGGCTTGCAAGTGCTGCCCACAAACCTCCATTCTAGGCCATGTTTGTAATCTTGGTTCTCAGCTTTGAATGAAGTTGAGTAGTCAGGAAACTGGATATGTTGCCATATTCTCTTCTGACACCTGCACGTGAGCATCTTTCATTTGGCTGTCAGGGCTATCTGTTGGAATTATACCCATCTGTTCCATGGATAAGGAGGGTGTTTTGTCTGGATGAGGCACTCTAAGGATGTTCATCTATAGTATTCCCAGAAAGCTCCCCTTAGTAATCTGGGTATGCCTGCTCTCATCCGGTGCATGCCAAATCTTTCAGTGGCTACTGATAGCTTTATTTACAGGCAAGGAGTGAGTAGGTATGAATTGGTGCATTCTTTTCTGTAGAAACATATGTGATACAGGGCAGGGAAGACACACAACCAGAAGGATTTACTCTCTTTCACCAGTGAAACAGTGGTTTTTTTTGTAGGCTGGCCCAAGAGGGAGACATCCTATGTGTTCCAACATTTGGAAATGTTGAATTTATAGAAGCAAATGCAGACAAGTTCCTAAGGTAGGTGTCAACAAACTGTGGCTCTACTACATGGTACCAGAAGAGCAAAGATACTTTTCCAGTATTGACTCTCTTGAGACAGTTTATTCCGTTCTGATCTGTCCCTGGAGTTTAGTGTTTATCTGTGCCTTAATTTACAGGGAAGAGGGAAGTGGTTTTGTTGGATTATGGAGGGCCGCAGCTAAGAGGGAAGCCTCTGTTAGCTCACTCTAATAGTCATGAAGGGAAGAAAGGAGAAAAAGAGGCAGAGAAACGGATGGGATAAAGGATGAAGAAGAAGGGGTGGCCTGAGGACAGTCAGTGCCACATAAAGAAAGCAAAGTGGAAGCTGGGCAAACATCAAAATGTGAATATAAGCCCTTAGAGTTCATGTTGGAATAACTGTCTGTTTGCCACCAATTCTGCCTTTATTGGTTTTGCTCATGTGGCTTTGAAATGGTTCTGTGCTAAATGGGAGAAGGTTGCCTTTGTATCAGAGTAGAGGTGCTCAAAGTGACGTTTGGCCGATGTTAATGTGCTTCAGCTGTGTCCCTGAGGGAACTAGCACAGGTAACTGAGGTGTGCAGTGCAAGGAATTGCCTTGGACCATTTGTGCAGGATACACCAGAGACATTTTGCAATACTACTTGGCACCAGTCCAGGGCAGGATGCTTGTAAGCCTCTCATGGTTTTTGGGTGAGTCCTAGACTGCGGCCTGCAGAGAAGACTTTTATAAGCTGTAAGGTTTTATAAGCTGCAGATGAATCTGTGGAGTTGTGATGAAGAAAATCATGGCAGAAAAGCGAATGTCTTGAGCTCTTAGGTAGATGAAATAAGGTTAGTACAGCTGTATTTGTGCACTGAAGCCACCAGCAGAGGCTGTAATTGTTGACAGTACTGTTGGTCTATCTGGTCATATCTCAGCAGGATCCGTAAGGGATCCTTGCGGGTTCTGTGAGAAGGGCAGAGTATCTCTGCTCACCTGTTCTTTTCAGCTGCCTACTTCTTGACAACTGTACTGTTCCTGCCTTCAAGATCTTCATTCAGCAATTTAGACTGCTTGTTTTTTCCCTTAGGTGGCCAGAGCTTTATTTCAAAGTGAAGAAGATTTTAGGTACGGTGGAAGGCGAGCAGTCTGAGGGTTACCTGGTGGACACCCAGAACACTTCTCTTTATCTGGTAAGACATCAGTAGAGAGCAGAGAGGGTGTACAGGAGATATGAGGCTGACACTGCACTATGGATGATGAATGTACCTGTGGAGGCTTGTGTCTCCTGCCATTGAAAAATGACATTTCAGGACAGACTTTGTCAATTGGTAACCTTTTTTTACTTGGGTGATGTTCCACAGAGTGCTATTTTTCCTTTCTCACAGGTGGGTTCAACAAACAGCGCTGTCCCATCTGCCCCAGCCTATAACAGCCATGAGTTTTGGAGCAGTTTGTCTCCTGCTGGACTTTCTGATGTTGTGAAGCAGCTCTGTGATGCTCTTCGTCCTCACCTAAACAGTCGGTGCGTTAGAATTCCTTCTAATGAGCCCTGGAAGAGGTGGGACTCTGCTCCCTGGTCACTGGGAAAACTCCCTGTCTGTTACAGGGTCAGTGCTCTGAACAGTGTCACCAGCGTTCTCCTCTCGGGGCCAAGCGGCAGCGGGAAACTGATGGCTGTCAGAGCTGCGTGTAGCTGCCTCAACCTCCACGTCTTCAAGGTAGTTCCTCCTGTGGCCTGCTGATGAGTGGATTTACAACATACAAAGAATTACGGAAATGTTCTTTAAGTCAGACATGCCAACACGCTTGCTGCAGCCATGGCACGAGCCTACCCAGGAGCTGCTTTCATGCGTACACGCAGACAAAAGGAGTCTGAGTATGCTGAGCTTAGCAGCTCAAGCATAAGCATGAAGAGATGTTTCCTCTGGAGTGTACCCTGCAGCGCTCTGGAATCAGTAATTTAGAGATTTCTTTGTCCAGGGCGTGCATTTGTGCCTCTCTTCACTGACTGTTGCTATTACTGCTGTCAGGCTGATGTACTTTACAAGTACTGCCACACGCAGGTGTGTTTCAGCGGACTGATGTCCTGTCATTTGACAGGGCATTGAGTTGAAATTGTACCCTAGTGGGTGGCAGGAACTAAAATATATTGAGATTGGAGAACTGGAATTGAATTAGAGATGTGATGAGAGCAGGAATTGCAGTGGCATTGGGTGTTTGTTTTCAACTGTTCCTGCATAGATTGGGCAAACTGAATGTTAGAAAGTCAGGCACAGATGGTGCTGAGATCTTTTTTTATCTGGGTGGGAAGGCTAGAAAAGAAAAGCAACCATTGGTAAGGGCAGCCCTTGGTTTCATGTCAGCATGTGTGCCAGACCTGGTTCAAAATCTCTCAGCCTGTACAAGAGCTGCCCTGTAACTGTTCACTCTGACCATCCTCCCCCCACCCCTGCCAAGACCAAAAAAGCCCCCAAACTTTCCATAGCAATGCTTGGCTTCTGAAAGGGGAATGGCATCAAAATGAGGGTTCTTTAGAAAGAAAGAAAGAATGAGACAAGAAGAGTAACGAGGCTGGTGAAGCGACGTGAGCACGAGTCCTATGAGGAGAGGCTGAGGGAACTGGGGTTGTTTAGTCTGGAGAAGAGGAGGCTCAGGGGTGACCTCATCACTCTCTACAACTACCTGAGAGGAGGTTGTAGCCACATGGGGGTCGGTCTCTTCTCCCAGGCAATCAGCAGCAGGACAAGAGGGCACAGGCTTAAGCTCTGCCAGGGGAGGTTTAGGTTGGATATTAGAAAGAAGTTCTTTACAGAGAGAGCGATCAGGCATTGGAATGGCCTGCCCAGAGAGGTGGTGGATTCACCGTCCCTGAAGGTTTTTAAGACGAGGCTGGATGTGGCACTGACTGCCACGATCTAGTAATCACAGTGGGGTTGGATCAAGGGTTTGACTTGATGATCTCGGAGATCTCTTCCAACCCGGTTAATTCTGTGATTCTATGATTCTATGAATGTTGTGTCTGCTGTGGAGGTACATGAGGGACACTGTGCCACAGCACAAGGCCACTGCATAGATTGTATTGAGATGGCCCTGAGAAAAATGAATGGAAGACAAAACACGAATAGCAGGGAAAGGGCAGTTGCTGAAAACGAGGCATTCTTCAAGGGGCACAAACCTGCAGCTGGTTAGATTAAAAGATCAAGTTAGCACACTCTGAGATGACTTCACTACTTGTGAAGAATATATGTAGTTTTTGCAACAAGAAGTCCTGTCCTGTAAACCTTCAGAAAGTTGAAGGTACTACCAAGCACGTGGGGAAGGTAACTTGACTAACACAGTCTACCTAGGTTTTGAAAATGCTCTTTGGGAAATTGAGGAGTGGTGGGATCTGAGTGAAGGTCCTGATGTGGATAAAGTACTGTTAAAGGTTGGGAGCGGGATGGGAGTATTTGGTGAGTGTTCACAATCAGAAGCAGAGCTCTGCAGGCATCTGCACTGAGAGGTCAGAAATAATCTGGGAAAGGAGGTGAACAGTGATGTGATGGTTTGTTGGTAACTAAGTTATTAACAAGTTATTAAAGCTAAGAGAAAAGGGAGATAGACTGTCCTTGGATTAGACGAGAACTTTAAAGAGACAAAATGAGTGAGCAGTGAAGTGGCAGTTAAAATTCCCTGTAGTTGGTTTTATATGGAAAATTATATATTTCAAGCTGACTGTCAATATCAAGAATTTGGGTTTGTGTAAATGGCTTAATGAAAACTTGTGCTCTCCTCTCCATATATGTCAAAAATCATACCACATTTTAGGAAACAAACTCAAGAGTAGGTGCTGTGCTGATCTGTATCTTGCCACAGCTTGAGTATCGTGCACAGTTCTGATGTCCCCATTCACAAAAGCATAAAACTGAACTGGAAAAATCCAGAGAAAGACACTGCAGAAGATCAGGGATCTACACCAGTTTCTGTGTGGTGAAAAGCTGAATAAGCCTTCAGCTTGAAAAATAAAGAAAGAGGTTTTTTACAAGATCTTGAGTAGTCAGCAGAGAGTGGAAAGTATTCACTTTTCTCTGTGCTAGCATGAGGCCTAGGGCTGTCAGATGAACTTAGTGGGAACAGGCAAGCTGAAGGAGATAGTTCTTTGTGTAAGTAAGAGTAATTGGAGGAGAAATCTACTGTTACAAAACCACATCTGGCTGGAAAAATCCCTTTTGGTGGGAATGGTAGGTGCCTGGAAGAGTACTTAGGGGAGAGATTATATGTGATCTTGTTCTTAAGCAGCCTCATGTGGTGATGCTTGGAGACAAAATAGTGGGCTCAGTGGACTCTTGATCTGAACCAGCCCTTCCCATACCCTTACAGCTGTGGCTGTACTGGGTAAGCTCCATGACCAAAATGAAATCTAGCTCCTGTCTCTGTCCAGCACTGGAAATTCTAGGAACCAAGACGTGTTAAAAATGCTATTTTCCTTCTGCACACCTCTTTTGTTCACTCTGACAGTCTGGGAATATCTCACAAGTGCTTTAATTTCCTTGAATCTGTAGCGTTACTTTTGCAAAAGTAAGAGGACTGGAAGTCCCATGGTGACTTTTCTAGGAGATTTCTGAAATGATATGGAAGAGGAGGAAAGGTGGAAAGAATAGAGTTGGAAGATCCATTTTTTTGTGGAAGGAAATTGTAGGCTTGCTCCTTTCTTTGGTGAGTAGTTTTAGAGTAAACTCATAGAAAACAAGCTAAGCACTTTGAATTTTTGAGTTTTCTTCTATATAGAAGTTAGATCCTGTTAAGTTGACATTACTCTTTTCCTGTTCTTTTCTATCCAAGTAAAGCTGTAACAGTTGGTCAGTGGAGGAGGTGGATACAGCCTTGGCCTGCTGCTCTGCAGCTCACCTGGACATGATTCTTATTGGTGCTGAGCTCTGACTTTTCTGTAGATGTGCCGTAGCTCTTGGGATCCAGTACAAGATTGCAGAGATCTCACAGTACCTTCAGATCCATGTTTAGGATGTGTTTGGGAGCACTTTGTCACTGCCCTGTCCTGTCAGAATGGCCTCAGGTTCTAGTGGGATGTGTGTGCAAGGCAACAACTCTGGTTTTGGCATGTGTGCTGCTTTAAAAGACTAACACACTATTGAAGCTAGAGGTATTTGCTGTCCATTTTATTCTCCTATCCCAGCTTTTATGCTCTCCCCTCCCTTTCTCACTGACTGCAATGCTTATGCTACCATTCTACCTGCTCTTAGCTTTCTCTGACTGTTCTGTCTGCTGTCCTACCAGGACACAGTAATTCTTCCCCACTCTAATCTGTACCACTTGTTGATAGCAGTTTTTTGTCCTTTCCCTCTGCCTTTCTCTACTTGCACACAGATACTGCTGCCATGAGGCCTGCACAACCCTAATTCCTGGGTTTTTTCTATAGTATGTGGAGCACAGGAGTTCCTCTGCTCTGTGTCCCTGTCCTTACCCTTTATGTCTGCTCTTGAGCTGTTCTCCCTGCTCCAAGCATCCTTTCTGAGGATGAGGCTCAGGGAATCCCAGAGATGGTTTGGCTCTCCCTGCACAACCTTGGAGCACCAGGAGGCAGCATTGCCTGTTTCCAGCAGCATTCAGGCTACTGTTCAAGGCTTACCAGTCACCTCTCCCCTTGCATGACTTCACCAAGTGTTTGCTTTGTAAACAGTGTCTGGGCTTTAAGCCACCTATAATTTCCCCCTGCCACACACCCTCACCTTCTACCTTCCTCTTGCACTTTGAGCCTGTGCAGCACGTATTGAACAGTTTCCCGAGTCTCCTTCTCTGCTCTTTGCACTGTTCCTCCAAGACACCTTGTTCTCCCTGTCTTCCATAGCTCTCCCATCCCTTCCAGCTGAGGTTGCTGAGCTGTGACATCCACTGTATTGATTTCTCTGGTCCCTTTGCCTCACCTTTTTCAGATAAGACCCTTCTGTCCACCCCACCTCTTGCAGAGTCCTGAACATGTCTATTTTCAACATGACCTGAATGTCCCTCTGGGAAACATCACTTAGATCTCCTTTGACCTGTGAATTGCCCATGGAAGGCTTTGTGGCATTGAACATTGTCCTTGGTCCTCCAGCTGTCCGTGTTGCAACTCGTACATGCTGTGTTGTGTGGTCTGTCTCACAGGTCGATTGCGTGAGTTTGTGCAGTGATACCAGTGCAGCCACCGAAGAGAAAGTACAGATGGCCTTCACCCAGGCTCAGCAGTACCATCCGTGTGTGCTCCTGCTGAAAGACATCGAGGTGCTTGGCAGAGACCGAGATGGGCTGAGAGAGGATGCCAGGGTCATTGCTACTCTGAGGCAGCTGCTCCTGGACAGAGACCCAGCACTGAGGTGCGGAGCCTGCATGTTTGCTGTGGGCATCTGAGGTAGTTGTTTGCTTCTGCCATTCCTAGGGCAGCAGTCACTGTTACATCAAGGTAACTGATTGCTAACGTGTCCTGTTTTATTTTTAATCCAGTGGAGTCTCTCCCAGACTTGTTTTGTTTACTTCAGAGGTCCCTTGTTTTTCCAGCTTAATGGCAGAGGCAGTCAGGAAGCTTTGTTGTCTGAAGCTGGTTCCTGAGTTGTTCAGATGAGCAAACCATGTATGTTTGCTGTGAGACATGCCGAGGGTCTCAGGGACCCCAATAGGGAGCTGGATTCCAGGAGAGTGTCGAGGCTGATGACAAGTAGCAGGGTGGCAGACATCAGGTGATGAGATAAGCTGTCACTTGAAGGGCCTTGACTTGGAGACAGAGCTCACAAAGCAGTTCGAGGGCAAGCTGGAGGAGAGTGGCTGCAAGACACTTCAGCCAGTCTGTGTGTATTTCTTGGAAAAAGGCCTAGCCATTGGAGAGTGAGTTGGCATATGTGATAGCAGTGTAAGAGGGAAGCTCCCACAGAGCTGAGACCATACACTGTCCCCCTTTTCTCAACAGCCATCCTGTCCTGGTGATTGGCACAACCTGCAAGCCCCAGGATGTTCCTACAGACTTGCAGACTGCTTTCCTTCACGAGGTGAAAATTGAAGCCCCTTCAGAAGAGCAGAGGAGGTTGATGCTGAGCATGCTGACTGCTAGTCTGTCTCTGGGCAAAGAAGTGAGCCTATCCAAGCTGGCCCGCAGGACTGCCGTGAGTGAAACCACAGCAGCATGTGGAGATGGGCAGGCTGGGTGTGCTGGGCCAATCTCCCCCACTGGCCTTGGAGAAAGGGGCTAATTCCCACAGCCCAGGCAGCTTTTTCAGTGGTTAACCCTGGTCCTCAGACATCAGCTTTAAGTACGGATTTCTAGAGCCTAAGGACTCCACTCCATTTGCAGAGGTGCTGTCTGATGTTCAGCTCGGCTACAAGACAGAGCTAATAGGAAGAAAAGAAGCTAGAGACTTTAACCAGGGCACAGAGGTTAAAAAGAACATCTCTGCAAGGAATTTGTCCCCATACACCTTTTATGGCCTAGATGGAGCTGTGGTCAGGGACTGAACTGATGCTCTTTGTTTCCACATTCACAGGGCTTTGTGCTGGGAGATTTCTGTGCCCTGTTGTCCCACAGCAGCCGAGCTGCTTGTACCCGCATCCAAGCCTTGAGGTAGCACAGACAAGAGGGCAGGAGGTGGGGGAGGGCAGGGGCTGCAACCAGCCCAATAATGCCAGGAGTGGGGCAGAGCCCGAGTCCTTCCCTTTTCTCTTCTCAGTTTTCCAGGCGGACTGAGTGAAGAAGTGGAGAGAGATTTTTGCACTGCTGGGTTCCCAGTGCTTGAGGAGGATTTTAGTGTTGCGCTGGACCAGCTGCATGACACCCATTCACAGGCAGTGGGAGCCCCAAAGGTAGGATGCTGGGGCACAGGAAATGGGTTGGTTCTGCAGAAGCTGTTGGCTCAGGATGGCTGCGTGCTGGCATATTGCTTGCTGCTCTGTCCTTCCGTGTATTTCCCCAGCTTTGAATGGGAAACAGTCCCCTGTGGGCTTTCCCCCACTAGTGCTTTTGGCTCTTGGCTTTGAATTTGGCAGGGAAGCCCTTGCCATACTAATTGCAGCCCACTCAGTTGGCTGGTGCCGTAGGGGTTCT
Source organism: Empidonax traillii (assembly GCF_003031625.1). NCBI lineage: Eukaryota > Metazoa > Chordata > Aves > Passeriformes > Tyrannidae > Empidonax > Empidonax traillii. Next base: position 209,202 of record NW_020956001.1, on the reverse strand, counting down.
AGCTGTGCAGCTCAGCCTTTCAAGAGGCAAAGGCAGCTGCAGGCTGGCTGCCTTGCTGAGGCCTCCCCAGCCACCTGGCCTCTGGGAACAGAGAGGCTGTGGCACAGGCTGGTGAGGGAGTTTCTCCACATGTGTGAAAAGCCTTAGACTTGATCCCTGGCCTTGGATGTTGCTTTGTCTGGCATGGGCTTTTCTGACAGCCAAGCAGTTTTAAGAGTTTGGGGGTTTTTCAGGTAAAGCGACATGGAGAGTCTGAGAAAACCAGCTGAGTCAGCTTCTCAGGAGGGATGTGATTCAATTCTGGCAGCCTGGCACCCAGGGAAACAGCATTTGGGATGACTATTTTTGCTGGGTAATGTGGTATTAGGACCAAGCAAAGTGATCAGAACCTCTTTTCCACATCCACGAGTGCAAACTGAGCCCTGCACAGGACAGGAAACCTTGGCCTTGGAGCAGTTATTCTAACACCTTCCCCAACTGCCCACTTGCACTCTGCCCTAACAAGAAAATACCTTGCTGGTGTCATCATTCAGGAGCTACTCCTGCAGTTAAGTAAGGTATAAATTTACTAGAAACTGAAGTGAGCTCTGATTTGAGGTGTTTGCCAAGTTCGCTGTAAGACAAATAAACATAATTCACACAGCAGTGAGCTGTGTGAATGGGAGCTAATTTTGTTTGTATTTTACATTCCTTTATTGATTTCTTCATAATTGGTTGCAGTTCAGAAAGCCCATTAGCAGACCTGGATACTCTCAACATACATTGCCTTCAGTTCCCTGCTGGCATTTCCTAGTTATTCACACATTTGTTTGCAGTTAAAGCTTGAGCCTTCTAGAGGACACTGATCTAAACCTCCAGGTGCTAGCAGTGTCTGCAACATGTCCTAGACTTAAAATGTGCTCCCTTGAAAACAACCTTGCTGCAGTTTTCCAGCTATTGTGCTGATGTCTTTAGAGCTCTTTCTAGTGAGGCAGTATAAGCAAGAAAGCAGAGGACAGGGCAGCTCTTCATTCATTGGCACTGCAGAAGGAGTGCCTGTGACCTTTTGCTTTTAAAGGTTTTTTTTCTGGAAGTCTTTTTTTTGTTTGACCTGATTTTCCTGGTGGATTTCCTGGACAGCTAGAGAACTAGCATGAGATAACATAATCTCAAGTGGCAAAGGAAGGAGTTCGAAATTGGCTGAGTGGGCAAGAATTTTGCCCTATCTTATTTTTAAACTCCCCATTTGTGCTGGCACCTGTTCCCCACCCAGCCAGCAGCTGGTGGGAGGTGTTCTGGGGCTTTGCTTTCTCTGCATGTTCCCAGGAGAGCGGCTCTGACTCTCAGGAGGATGTCATGCAGACTGTGGCATTCCAGCCGTTTCTAAAGCTGTGAGCAGAGCAGCAGTATCCTCCAGGATTGTTTTGCTCAGCTCAAAATAACCAAAGTGGCATGGCTTACCCATCTCAGATTTGCTATCTTCTATTTGCCGTGACCCTTGCGTGTCTGCAGCTAACTCCATCCCTATCTATACATGGACTTTGTTCTTGCTTCCCCCCTTTCCAAAGCAGCGAGTGTTTTGTACACTGTCCTCCAGGATGTCTATCTCTCGCATCTTCATTTACATCACAGTGGTCCTGGCAGCCCAGATTCTGCCGCTCTGGAAGGTGTGAAGCCCTTGCACAGTCTCGTTGCCTTGGCAGTCAAGGTGCCCTGAACACAAGTAGCTCATAATTGCTAGGTCCAGGTTTCTTTTTTTTTTAAATGTTTTGTTCTTTCTTAATTTTTACCTTCCCTCATGCATCCCAAGGGCTGTCTGCAGCAGGACTGTCCTCCACAAAGCTGCAGGCAACCCTGCCGGATACTTTCCCTAGGGTATTTTTGCTGACAGATGAAATGAGGTGTGATGGAGGATTGGAGATGAGGCGCACGCTGCGAGTGCAGCATGGCTGGACATGTGTGCAGTTTGTTTTCCCTATTGCAAAGCTCAGAAGGGGGGAAATGTGGATGCTGGATACTGGGGCAACAGCAGCCCAGGCATGCTTGGGGCTCAGGAAGAGGTGCTGACAGAGATTCTCCCTCTCTTGGCAGATCCCCTCGGTGTCCTGGCAGGATGTTGGTGGGCTGCAAGAGGTGAAGAAGGAGATACTGGACACTATCCAGTTGCCCCTGGAGCACCCAGAGCTGCTGTCACTGGGTCTGTGCCGCTCTGGTCTGCTGCTGTATGGGCCTCCAGGGACAGGGAAAACCTTGCTGGCAAAAGCTGTGGCAACAACGTGCGCCATGACGTTCCTTAGGTGAAGAGTGGGAGTGAGTCACACAATGGGACTGACTTTTCCTGGCAGGGGATGGGCATCCTCTAACCGGCTCTCTCTTCTCTGTCCTGCAGCGTGAAAGGGCCAGAGCTCATCAACATGTATGTTGGGCAAAGCGAAGAGAATGTGCGCAATGGTAAGGATCTGCATCCTGCTTCTGCATGTGGGAAGACTGGGCTTTTCTGTAGTGCTGGAGGGGAGGAGGTAGTGCTTAAACCCCTTTTCTCAGCTCCCACCCACAGGTCTCAGCAAGGGCATCTACTCAGCTGTCTCCTACATCCAGTCCATTCCCTGCCTCGCTGCTGTTTGCCCTCCTGCTCTCTGCTCCTGTTGCTCTTGTCCCTGGTGTTCCCTATGGGACAGAAACCCCTCAGAGACACAGCTGAGCCTTGGGGCCCATCCTGCTGGGTGCTGCCTGTCCCCCTGAGCCACTCACGCAGAAGCAGTTGGTGTTGGTGGTGATAGAGTGGGCATCAGGTTTCCATCCACAACTCTTCCCTGCTGGGAGGGTAGCAGGTCCTATTGCTGTTGACTGCTCCTCCAAGTCTTTTTCACCTTTTGTGCTGTCTCCTTCCAGTGTTTGCCAGAGCCAGGGCAGCTGCTCCCTGCATTATCTTTTTTGATGAACTGGATTCCCTGGCCCCCAGTCGTGGGCGAAGTGGAGATTCAGGGGGTGTCATGGACAGGCAAGTGAGCATCATGTGTCCTTGGGAGAGCAGCATACCTGCCTCAGCTGCAGGGGATGCCTAAGTTTGCCCTGCAAGGCAGAGTCCATCCCATATCTCTTTCTCTGCTTTTTCCCCTCCCAGCTCCCTTAAGGGAGCATGGCCTTTCTCCTCTCTCTGAACATTGGTACTGCTGTTTGCATTGCCTTAGGTTCCCAATTGCCCAATCTTGTTGCGCAAACATTTGGTTAAGACAGTCTCCTCCATCTGCTTCTGTGGCTGCCAGGTGCTCCCTTTGGTCTCTCCACAGTCATCCTTCACACCCCTGCTGTGCTCTCCTCCTGTTAACTCCTGTTTCCATGCGGTGGGAAACCTTTCAGCTGCTTCTGTTAGAAGCAAAGTATATACCCAGAAACAGGGTTATTTCCCCCAAACCACTTCTGGTGAGCTGGTAGTCCCCATCCAGTCCTTCTCTTTGTCCATGAGGGGTTCTGCAGAATTTTCCAGTGACATCATATGCTCCTGTCATCCAGCTTCACACACACATACAACCGGCTCTGGAATGGACTGGGTATGGTGCTCATTGATCCCAGAACCTGGTGAAGATATCCCAGTGCCAGGAGGCCTGTGCAGCACTGGAATGCTGTGTTTGCCGGACCATCTTAAGCTCCATGGCTACAGAACTAGATCTGCAACATGTGCTGTTCGCTGGCCTGAGGATTACAAGTGTTCAAGGCCGGGTTGGATGAGGCCCTGAGCAACCTGGTCTAGTGCAAGGTGTCCCTGCCCTTGGTGGGGGGATTGGAAATAGTTGATCTTTAGGGTCCCTTCCAACCCAAACCATTCAGTGATTGACTGTTTGGCAGCATGGCTG
>NW_020956001.1:202038-205048 GCF_003031625.1 Empidonax traillii | reverse complement strand
CATGTGCTGTTCGCTGGCCTGAGGATTACAAGTGTTCAAGGCCGGGTTGGATGAGGCCCTGAGCAACCTGGTCTAGTGCAAGGTGTCCCTGCCCTTGGTGGGGGGATTGGAAATAGTTGATCTTTAGGGTCCCTTCCAACCCAAACCATTCAGTGATTGACTGTTTGGCAGCATGGCTGGCCCGCCAGCGTGTCCCTGGCACGGACTGCTGGGCAGCTGAACTTGCTGGGCAGTACCACATTGCAAGGAGAGCTAGAACTGGCCAGCACATGTGAGTGGGAAACTTCGGCCACAACCATACATGCCTGCCTGTGTTTGGTCTGTGTTGCCAATGTTAGATAGCAAGTATAAGCTCATGTGGCCACCCTGAAAGGGTTCAGAGCTGAGCACAGACCTGAAGGACTGTCTGGGTACCAGGGGTTTGGACTCAGTATGCAATGAACCCACGTGCTGTCTGGATGCGCTATCAGAGAATTCTGAATGGCTTTGTCAGGGCTCTTCAGGGAAGAGAAATAGTAGATGAAGTCCAAGAAATGGACCTGCCAGTGGCCTTGCTTCTTCCTCTTTGCCTTGGTGGCTGAGGGAGACAGTGAGTGACTTGCCAAGTCCTAGTTGTGAGCATCCTGTCTTGCTCCCTGCAGAGTTGTCTCACAGCTCCTGGCAGAGCTTGATGGCCTTCACTCCACCAGAGATGTGTTTGTCATTGGAGCCACAAACAGGCCTGACCTCCTGGACCCAGCTCTGCTTCGGCCAGGCAGGTATGTCACATTCTACCCAGCCTTGCTCCAGCGTAGTTCCCCAGAGCTCTTCAGGCAGTGATGAGCTGGATGGACTGTGTCCCCACCATTCTGCTTCCCCAGAGATTGTTCCCCTAGGTCCCTAGCCCTGGCTTACAAGGGAGATAGGAAGCCACGAGGAGGCCAGTGCCTGTGGCTGTAGCAGCAGCACAAGATACCACAGCTTGTTCTCCCCATGACTCTGCTTTACTGTCCTAACAGCACAGCAGGACAATAAGGGACCTGCTGTGGCACAAACTGGTGGAGGAATTGGCCCCCTTGGCCTGTTCTGCAGAATTGCCCCCCACGTGGTCTTCAAGCCTGTGTCTTGCCCATCCTGGGGCAAAACTTTGTATCAGCTGTTGTTGAACCCTATGTGGTTCCTGTCAGCCTGTTTCTCCAGCCTGCCCCCACCCTTCTGGAGAGCAGCCCTGCCCTCCAGCACATTGACTGCTTCTCTCCAGCCTTATTCATGAACTTGGCAGCAAAAAGAGCTGTCTCAGGGCCACCCTTCAGTTCCTGGTGCACAGGGCTGAGCACAAGTGGCAGGTTTGCCTTGGCCTGTTCTTGACTGTCCTCTTCTGTCTGACAGGTTTGACAAGCTGGTCTATGTGGGCATAAACGAAGACCGGGAGTCGCAGCTGCAGGTGCTGAGTGCCGTCACCAGGAAGTGAGTGACCCTGTGCTCTCCCAGCAGTCTTCCACAACCCTCCAATGGGTCACAGCCTTCCTGGGGTTGATGCTTAGTGTGCTTCAGTTTGGCTTCATGTCAGAGCCCTGGGCAGCACTTGCAGTCACTGACCCACAGCCAGCAGGTAGGGGAAGAGAATAGAGCAACTTCCAGAAGCAGAATTAGGACTGGTTTTCCTAGAAGATGGGAGCAGCTCAGCCTGGCTGTCCAAGTGGAGTGGTTAGTAGAGTTTTCCAGCCATTGTGCCCATATGCTCTTCTTGAGGAGCTCAGCCAAATCCGAACAGTGCCATGAGAATGCAGTGCAGCTGCATGGCAAGAAGCTCCCGTTTGTATCCTGCAGGAATTCCCCTGCTGTTTGCAGATCCAAGGGTGAAGGCAGCTTCATTCATCACACTGCCTCTGTTCCTGTGATGCTCAGGGGTGTTCAGCATGTGCTCTGTGTGTCTTTCCAGTCTCTGGTTGTGTGGGATCTTATTGAGCAGCAGGGTTTGGCTGCTTCCCCAGCTGCTCTGAGCTCTTAAGAGCATCTCTTAAGGGAGAAGAGGTAAGGCCTGCATTCAAGTACAGAGGTGTCACCCACCACAGCTTGGTTGGTGAGTGGCTGTGACTGCCTCTGCAGGGACTCTGTCATGGGTGGCTGTCATGGATAGCTGTGGCTGCTGCTGCCTGTGACAATAAGTTAGTAGGAGAGACAAGAGTGTGGGCTGGCAGTGAGGAGCTTGTCACACCGTGTGTCTTGGCAACCATGCCCCCCATCAGTGTGCTGGTCATGCTGAAGGAGGCTCGCTGTCTGCAGCACGGCTCTGATGGGGTGGTTTGGGGTTACAGTGGTTTGTACTGTCTGTAATTAAACATGTTCTTACACAGCCCTGGCTGTAGGCTGTTCCCAGGCATGCAGAGCACTTAATTTATCTAAGTGAGAAGTCAAGCACCAAGTGCATAAACAGATGGTGTTCTTGAGAGTTCGTCCTGCACCATGGCTCCAAGACTGCTCCATACATCCTTTGTGCTTCCTAACAGGTACTCGCAACCAGAGAGACCCAGACAAATTGTGGATGCCTCATCCTTGGAAGTGCTCAAAGCCAGGGTGGATGGGCCTTGGAGCAACATCATTTAGTGGAAGGTGTCTCTGCCCATGACAGGGGGTTTGGAACCAGATGTGGATGTGGTCTATCTGGACTTCAGCAAAGCCTTTGACACTGTCTCCCATAATATACTCCTGGAAAAGCTGGCAGCCCATGGCTTGGACAGGGGCACTCTGTGCTGGGTCCCGAACTGGCTCAAGGGCCGGGCCCAGAGAGTGGCTGGTGAACGGGGCTGCATCCAGCTGGCAGCCGGTCACCAGTGGTGTCCCCCAGGGATCAGTGCTGGGACCAGTCCTGTTTAACATCTTTATTGATGATTTAGATGAGGGGATTGAGTCCATCATCAGCAAATTTGCAGATGACACCAAGTTGGGAGGGAGTGTTGACCTGCCGGAAGGCAGGAGGGCTCTGCAGAGGGATCTGGATAGACTGGAGAGATGGGCTGACTCCAATGGG
>NW_020956001.1:198225-202017 GCF_003031625.1 Empidonax traillii | reverse complement strand
CATGTGCTGTTCGCTGGCCTGAGGATTACAAGTGTTCAAGGCCGGGTTGGATGAGGCCCTGAGCAACCTGGTCTAGTGCAAGGTGTCCCTGCCCTTGGTGGGGGGATTGGAAATAGTTGATCTTTAGGGTCCCTTCCAACCCAAACCATTCAGTGATTGACTGTTTGGCAGCATGGCTGGCCCGCCAGCATGTCCCTGGCATGGACTGCTGGGCAGCTGGACTTGCTGGGCAGTACCACATTGCAAGGAGAGCTAGAACTGGCCAGCACATGTGAGTGGGAAACTTCAGCCACAATCATACATGCCTGCCTGTGTTTGGTCTGTGTTGCCAACGTTAGATAGCAAGTATAAGCTCATGTGGCCACCCTGAAAGGGTTCAGAGCTGAGCACAGACCTGAAGGACTGTCTGGGTACCAGGGGTTTGGACTCAGTATGCAATGAACCCACGTGCTGTCTGGATGCGCTATCAGAGAATTCTGAATGGCTTTGTCAGGGCTCTTTAGGGAAGAGAAATAGTAGATGAAGTCCAAGAAATGGACCTGCCAGTGGCCTTGCTTCTTCCTCTTTGCCTTGGTGGCTGAGGGAGACAGTGAGTGACTTGCCAAGTCCTAGTTGTGAGCATCCTGTCTTGCTCCCTGCAGAGTTGTCTCACAGCTCCTGGCAGAGCTTGATGGCCTTCACTCCACCAGAGATGTGTTTGTCATTGGAGCCACAAACAGGCCTGACCTCCTGGACCCAGCTCTGCTTCGGCCAGGCAGGTATGTCACATTCTACCCAGCCTTGCTCCAGCGTAGTTCCCCAGAGCTCTTCAGGCAGTGATGAGCTGGATGGACTGTGTCCCCACCATGCTGCTTCCCCAGAGACTGTTCCCCTAGGTCCCTAGCCCTGGCTTACAAGGGAGATAGGAAGCCAAGAGGAGGCCAGTGCCTGTGGCTGTAGCGGCAGCACAAGATACCACAGCTTGTTCTCCCCACGACTCTGCTTTACTGTCCTAACAGCACAGCTGGACAATAAGGGACCTGCTGTGGCACCAAACTGGTGGAGGAATTGGCCCCCTTGGCCTGTTCTGCAGAATTGCCCCCCACGTGGTCTTCAAGCCTGTGTCTTGCCCATCCTGGGGCAAAACTTTGTATCAGCTGTTGTTGAACCCTATGTGGTTCCTGTCAGCCCGTTTCTCCAGCCTGCCCCCACCCTTCTGGAGAGCAGCCCTGCCCTCCAGCACATTGACTGCTTCTCACCAGGCTTATTCATGAACTTGGCAGCAAAAAGAGCTGTCTCAGGGCGACCCTTCAGTTCCTGGTGCACAGGGCTGAGCACAAGTGGCAGGTTTGCCTTGGCCTGTTCTTGACTGTCCTCTTCTGTCTGACAGGTTTGACAAGCTGGTCTATGTGGGCATAAACGAAGACCGGGAGTCGCAGCTGCAGGTGCTGAGTGCCGTCACCAGGAAGTGAGTGACCCTGTGCTCTCCCAGCAGTCTTCCACAACCCTCCAATGGGTCACAGCCTTCCTGGGGTTGATGCTTAGTGTGCTTCAGTTTGGCTTCATGTCAGAGCCCTGGGCAGCACTTGCAGTCACTGACCCACAGCCAGCAGGTAGGGGAAGAGAATAGAGCTACTTCCAGAAGCAGAATTAGGACTGGTTTTCCTAGAAGATGGGAGCAGCTCAGCCTGGCTGTCCAAGTGGAGTGGTTAGTAGAGTTTTCCAGCCATTGTGCCCATATGCTCTTCTTGAGGAGCTCAGCCAAATCCGAACAGTGCCATGAGAATGCAGTGCAGCTGCATGGCAGGAAGCTCCCATTTGTATCCTGCAGGAATTCCCCTGCTGTTTGCAGATCCAAGGGTGAAGGCAGCTTCATTCATCACACTGCCTCTGTTCCTGTGATGCTCAGGGGTGTTCAGCATGTGCTCTGTGTGTCTTTCCAGTCTCTGGTTGTGTGGGATCTTACTGAGCAGCAGGGTTTGGCTGCTTCCCCAGCTGCTCTGAGCTCTTAAGAGCATCTCTTAAGGGAGAAGAGGTAAGGCCTGCATTCAAGTACAGAGGTATCACCCACCACAGCTTGGTGAGTGGCTGTGACTGCCTCTGCAGGGACTCTGTCATGGGTGGCTGTCATGGATAGCTGTGGCTGCTGCTGCCTGTGACAATAAGTTAGTAGGAGAGGCAAGAGTGTGGGCTGGCAGTGAGGAGCTTGTCACACCGTGTGTCTTGGCAACCATGCCCCCCATCAGTGTGCTGGTCATGCTGAAGGAGGCTCGCTGTCTGCAGCACGGCTCTGATGGGGTGGTTTGGGGTTACAGTGGTTTGTACTGTCTGTAATTAAACATGTTCTTACACAGCCCTGGCTGTAGGCTGTTCCCAGGCATGCAGAGCACTTAATTTATCTAAGTGAGAAGTCAAGCACCAAGTGCATAAACAGATGGTGTTCTTGAGAGTTCGTCCTGCACCATGGCTCCAAGACTGCTCCATACATCCTTTGTGCTTCCTAACAGGTACTTGCAACCAGAGAGACCCAGACAAATTGTGGATGCCTCATCCTTGGAAGTGCTCAAAGCCAGGGTGGATGGGCCTTGGAGCAACATCATTTAGTGGAAGGTGTCTCTGCCCATGACAGGGGGTTTGGAACCAGATGTGGATGTGGTCTATCTGGACTTCAGCAAAGCCTTTGACACTGTCTCCCATAATATACTCCTGGAAAAGCTGGCAGCCCATGGCTTGGACAGGGGCACTCTGTGCTGGGTCACGAACTGGCTCAAGGGCCGGGCCCAGAGAGTGCTGGTGAACGGGGCTGCATCCAGCTGGCAGCCGGTCACCAGTGGTGTCCCCCAGGGATCAGTGCTAGGCCCAGTCCTGTTTAACATCTTTATCGATGATTTAGATGAGGGGATTGAGTCCATCATCAGCAAATTTGCAGGTGACACCAAGCTGGGAGGGAGTGTTGACCTGCTGGAAGGCAGGAGGGCTCTGCAGAGGGATCTGGATAGACTGGAGAGATGGGCTGACTCCAATGGGATGAAGTTCAACAAGGCCAAGTGCCAGGTCCTGCACTTTGGCCACAACAACCCCCTGAGAGCTACAGGCTGGGCACAGAGTGGCTGGAGAGCAGCCAGGCAGAAAGGGACCTGGGGGTGCTGATCGACAGGAGGCTGAACATGAGCCAGCAGTGTGCCCAGGTGGCCAAGAAGGCCAATGGTATCCTGGCCTGGATCAGGAACAGTGTGGCCAGCAGGAGCAGGGAAGTGATCCTTCCCCTGTACTCTGCGGTGGGGAGGCCACACCTTGAGTATTGTGTTCAGCTCTGGGCCCCTCAGTTCAGGAAGGATATTGAGGTGCTGGAGCGGGTCCAGAGAAGAGCAACGAGGCTGGTGAAGGGACTTGAGCACAAGTCCTGTGAGGAGAGGCTGAGGGAGCTGGGGTTTAGTCTGGAGAAGAGAAGGCTTAGAGGTGACCTCATCACTCTCTTCAACTACCTGAAGGGAGGTTATAGCCAGGTGGGGGTTGGTCTCTTCTCCCAGGCAACCAACAATAGGACAAGGGGACATGGGCTCAAGCTCTGCCAGGGGAGGTTTAGGTTAGATGTTAGGAAGAAATTCTTTACAGAGAGGGTATTCAGGCATTGGAACGGCCTACCCAGAGAGGTGGTGGATTCACCATCCCTGGAGGTTTTTAAGCAGAGATTGGATGTGGCCCTTAGTGCCATGATATAGTAATTGGAGTTGGATCAGGGGTTGGACTTGATGATCTTGGAGGTCTTTTCCAACCCAATCTATTCTATGATTCTATGATTCTATGGTCTTT
>NW_020956001.1:169632-196355 GCF_003031625.1 Empidonax traillii | reverse complement strand
GAACGGCCTACCCAGAGAGGTGGTGGATTCACCATCCCTGGAGGTTTTTAAGCAGAGATTGGATGTGGCCCTTAGTGCCATGATATAGTAATTGGAGTTGGATCAGGGGTTGGACTTGATGATCTTGGAGGTCTTTTCCAACCCAATCTATTCTATGATTCTATGATTCTATGGTCTTTAAGGTCCCTTCCAACCCAGACCATGCTGTACTGTGATGCTGTGATTCAAAGTTGCCTTTGGTTCTGGAGAGAGGACCTTGCTGCAGGAAAGTTTCAAAAGAGGTGACTGTATTGAAAAAAAGCAATAAACTTTGATTTTTTTTTTAATACTTTTTTTTTTTTTTGAGCATGCAGAGCACAGTCTGGAAGCAGCTGAACATGAGTTCTCTGATTCTTCATGCCCAGTCACACTGGCTGTCACAGCTTTCCTGGTCTGCTTTTAATGTGGCTTTTACACCTGCATTTTTCTCTCTTGGCAGGTTTAAACTGGATCCTTCTGTGAATCTCACCACCATCCTAGAAAAATGCCCAGCTCAGCTGACAGGAGCAGACATCTACGCACTGTGCTCCGACGCCATGATGTGCGCTGTCAAACGCAAGGTGGAATGGATTGAGGAAGGTAGGAGCCCTGCCCTTACTTGCTGCACATGTTGGAGCAACCCAGCAAAGGGGCAGAGAGGAGGGTTACCACTGGGCTGTGTGAGAAGACTCTCGTCAGCTTTGGAACTACAGTGCTGGGCTCTGGGTTACTGGCTGGCAGGCAGTTTCGACAGATGTGGTCATCTTCACTTCCAGTGGCTGGCCTCAGGGGGAAGGAATGAGACAGGTTTTCGTTGCAGTCTCTGGTGGCTGGAGAGTGGGGCTGTTGGATCTTGCCAGACGCCCCTTCATTTGCCTCTCAGCCCTTTCCTGTTCTTTCTCTTGTTCAGGGCTGGATACTGAGAGCTCTGCTCTGATCCTGACCATGGAAGACTTTCTGCAGGCTGCTGTGAGGTTGCAGCCATCAGTCTCTGAGCAGGAGCTGCTCAGGTACAGACTCATCCAGCAGAAGTTTGCAGCCTGCTAATGCTCAGCAAAGCTGGGACTGGAGGACTGATGAGAACAGGCCCAAAAAGGCCACCCACATGCTCTTCTCTGATGTCTCCTGGGCCCCCTTCTTTCGAGCTTGGGTGGAAATAGTGGCTGTGCAGTTTCCTGAGCCAAAGCCTGATGGAAATGCTGCTCTGCTCAGCCAGGAGGGTGGCAGGTTCTGTAAGGTCCCTCTCATCTGGCGCAGCACATGGTAGCTGCTGGGAGCATGGATGACTTCCTCCGGGGGAGGAAGCTGTATCCCATGGTTGTGGGCAACATGGGAGTGTCTCCATGGGTGACAGGGCACTGGTAGGTGAGCCAGCCTCAAACTGCGTCCAGTTTGACACCAAAGCGCAGGACTGGAGGCAGCTGCTTGTTGGGGTGTCAGCCCCTCCCCAGTGAGGGCTGCTGGCTGGAAGGCAACAGGATGCTGCTGCTCCAGCTGGCCTGAACTTAATGTAGTCTCTGAATAAAATACAGCACTAGGTATTCACTGCCTGACCTCAAGTTGTTGCTTGTTGATGTTGGCTGTAGGCTCAGGAAGGTCCCTGCAAGCCCCTGGGTGGGCTGGGTGTTGCAGAGAAATCATTGTCCTGCAGGTAGAGTGGGGAGCACATCTGCAAGCCAGGCTGGGACCACTGTCATCCCACTAGAATGGCTGGAGCTCATGGTGGATGAGGAGAACCTGAGGGAATGGGGCTTGCTTTGCTGGAAGCTGAGCTCCCTTTGCAGAGGGAGCCCAGTGCTTCCTGTAGGTGCTGGGTGACAGGACATGAGGCAAGGGGGGCAAGTGGCAGCAATGAAATTCCAAGTGGATAAGAGGAAAACTTGTCACAGAGGGCTTCAGCCTTGGAAATACTCAAACCTTGGCTGGAGCAGCCTGGAGCTGCCTTGTCTGCACTAACTTGTGCTGAGCACCAGTTGGCCCAGACCCCCCTGCAAGTTCTGTCTCACCTCCCTGTGCAGCCTCACAGCAGCTGCTGGCAGCAACGTGTCTGTATGCCTGGTTTCCCAGCCTTTACCAAGGGTGCCAAACAAATGGCCCTTGAGCTCTGGCCCCCAGCTGGCTGGCAGCTGCCACCGTCCAGTCTCTGCAGCCCTGGGGCAGCCCCACGCCCAGCCAGGGACCCACGTGTGCCCCAGCCCGAGGGGTTGCTGGGGCCGAGCTTTGCCCCGAGCTGTGCCCCGCTGCTGTCGGCACTGAGCCTGCTGGCAGCTGAATCCCCGGGCCAAGGGGGTGTGGCTGTGAGGGCCTGCTCCCCACTGAGCTCCTCAGCGAAGGACTGGCCCCCTTAGCAGCTCCTGGCGTTCCACATGTGAAGCTGCTGATGGTGCGTGCCTGGAGCCCGGTTGCTCCAGCTCTGGCAGCTTAGCGTGTTTGGGCAGAGCTGTCCCTGACCACACTGCACTGTGCTACTGGATCTGAGCACCACATCTTCCCCGGGGTGAAAAGGAGGGAGCTGCAGCCACAGCAAAAACACTGGTGGAGGCTCCAATGTGAGAACCCTGGTGGGGGGGTTGGGTACCCCCAGGATGGGGCTGAGAGGTGTCAAGGAGTCAGCACCTGCCTGAGAGGTGCAGGGTAGATAACAGGTTGCTGCAGCACACTCCTGTGAGCAGTGCTGCAGTGGGCTCCTCAGGGATGTGTAACCACCTGGGAGACAGCTCACCCTTGTCTCCACTTCAAGGGGGCCCCCAAACCCCATACCACAGGCATGTCTGGCCCCTGCAGCTAGGGGCTTGGAGGTGAAACTGCACCTGCACCCACCCCATGGTTCCCCCAGGCTGAGCACCTCCTTCCCCACAGGCTGTGGCTGTCCCCCTTGCCCCATACCCTGCCCATACAGGGACACACGGACCATGATCTCCAGTAGCTCTCACAAGTGTTCTTGATTAAAGAGAGGCATCTCCCAGGCATCTTTCAGCAATGTCCCCACCCCCTGCTCATCCCCAGAGCTGCTCGCAGCTCTCAGCCACCACAGTCCCACCTCCATGGCCCCCTCAGCCTGTCTTCTTCACGACGTGGATGAAGTAGCAGGGCACATGGGCCTGTCCTGGCGTGTAGGGCTGGAAGTCGCCCAGGACACTGTGCTGGCACTTCCCCTGAAAGGCACCTTTCAGCAGAGCTGTGAAGGCCTCCAGCCGGTGCGGGTAGTATGAGAGCCGAAACTTGCTGCAAGGAGGCAATGCTGGTGAGGCCCAGGGACAGTGGGGCACAGTGCCAGCCACTCCCCTGCCGGCAGCCACCTCTGCAGCCCCTCTCACCTCAGCTCCGGGTCTGCCCCCGCCTCAGTGGGGGGGACCTGCACCGTGTAGTCCAGGGTCACCATGTGTGCCTTGTTGTTTACCAGCAGCACTGAAGTGGTGATGTCCTTGGTCAAGTCACTCTGGGAGACCATAGCATGGCTCAGTAGCCCCCAGCCTGGGCACAGCCCTGCTGCCTGCCCCACCTGGGGCCATGGGGCTGGGGCAGAGGGGATTGGGATGGGGCAGGGTCTGCCAGCCACCCACCTTGTAGTAGATGTTTTTGCCAGGCGGTGCACAGCCCGTGGCCAGGATGTGATCGTAGTTGCGGTGGTCAATGACCAGGACACCCCCGGGCCGCACCATGCTGGCAATGTTCCTCAGGGCCAGCTTGTGGTCACTCTGGTCCCCTGGGGAGGAAATGGTGCTGTCTCCAGGCACTGGCTGTACCCCATGGCACAGCCCATAAGGCCCCTTTTTACCCATGTAGACACACACATATACCCCTTCCCCTACTATTTCCCCCCCCCCCCCCCCCCCCCCCCCCCCCCCCCCCCCCCCCCCCCCCCCCCCCCCCCCCCCCCCCCCCCCCCCCCCCCCCCCCCCCCCCCCCAGTCTCAGGCTGGAGAACCCGCAGCCCCACCCATGGCATCAGCTCAGGCACATTCTCAGCCATGCAGGGGCAGAGCACACCACATGGGGAACCCACCACCCCACTTGTGGCACGAGTCTGGGTGTGCCTCCAGCCTTGCCAGAGCTGTGACATAAATGCATACACCTCCTCCACTGCCACCATGTAACCCAATGGGCCAACTCATGTCACAAACTGGGGCACATTCTCAGCTTCCCTGGAGATGCACCATGACACAGCAGCTCCACTGCATGTAATCCCCTGTCCCGCTAAGGGCAGGAGTTAGGGCACATTCTCAGCCTACAGGAGACGGTGTGCACACGTGCATAGGTACTCCCCCTCCCCTCCCCTGCCTCCAACTCACCTTTGAAGTCAGGCAGGTGTGCAAAGGAGTTGCCGAGGCAGATGACTGCATCAAATCCATCCCCAGGCTTCTCCAGGTCCTTCTCCAGTGTGAGCCAGTTGGCCTCCTCAATGACTGCAGCACAGGGAAATGTATGAGGGCAGGGACACCCAACAGCCTTCCCCGCCTGCAAGACCCCATCCCAGCACCACCTAGCCCTTCCCTGGTCCCTGCAGGTACTGGATCTAGCCTGTGGCTAGCAGCCAGGCAGGCAAGAACCATGGCTTGGGTTTCCCGAGCAGCTGGCACCAGCAGGTCCCTGCCTGTCCCTGCAACAAGGCCATCCAGCCAGTGACAACCCCAGATGAGGGGCCTGAGCACTGCGAGGGGCCAGAGACAGTACACGAGAGGGGCATAGGGCAGAGTCCCCTGCGCTGGGGTGGGGTGTCAGTGTCCCCACGCCCCTCCCGGTCCCCACAGCCCCCGCACCCCATCGGTCGAAGGGCTCCTCTTTGCGCCGCTCCCAGCGCTCCTTCAGCGCGTACTTGAGCATCTTGTCGCTGGCGTCGACGCTGGTCACCTGGAAGCCCTCCTCGAGCAGCATGATGGAGTCCACCCTGAGGACACGGCTGTCAGCGGGACCGAGCTGAGGGGGCAGTGGGGGCTTCAAGGGAGTGGGACACTGGGGATGGCCGAGGGCAGGGAGGCCCCCGGGCAACCCCGGACAGCGGGAAGGGACACCTAGCAGGGCAGGCGTGCGCGGGGCTCGGTGCCTCACCCAGTGCCGCAGGCCACGTCGAGGACGGAGCGGCAGCGGTGCTGGCGGAGCAGCGCCAGGAGCCAGCTGCGGTACTCGGCCGTGCGGCTCCGCGTGTCCCCGATGTACAGCTGCCACACGCGGGCCGCCTGCCCGTCCGCGTACTGGTCCGGCAGCCCCTCCGCCGCCACCCCCAGCGACCGCGTCCGGTACACGCTGTCCACCATCCCGCCGAGCCCACACCGACCCCGGCACCGACACCGACCCGGACGCCGACACGGCCCTCGCGGCCCCGCGAGACCCCGCCCCGGCCCGCCCGCCAATCGCCGGCGTGTCCGCCCCCGCCCGCCCGCCAATCGCCGCTCCGACCGCGCCTCTCCCGGAGCCACGCCCCTCCACCGCAGCCCCGCCAATCCGCGCCGCGCCCGCCAATCCCCGCCCCCGGCCCTGCCAATCACCGCTCGCCTCGCGCCCCCCACGGCCTCGACCTTCGCCCCGCGGGGTCAGGGCCCGCCCCCCCGCGGGCCCCGCCGCTCCCGCCCGCGGCAGGAGCTGCGCCTGCCCCGGCACCGCGGGCCAAGCAGGGCCGGCAGCGGCGGCTCCGGGGAAAACGTCTTTATTTACAGTCTCGGCTGGGTGCGAAGAGACGGCGCCGGGGCAGCACTCGCGGCCTCCCGGAGCTGAAGCCCCCGGCAGGGAGGCACAACAGGGCTGAGTCCGCGGCTCCGTGACACCTAATCGCAGCATGGCACCCAGGCCGACAAGGCAGAGCCGGGCGCTCTGGTCTCCCCCGGGTTACAAGTCCCTTTTCCTTTGGTACCCACAGGCACAGCAGGTTGAAACCCCGGAGCGGGCAGCCCCGGCGGCTGGGGCTGTGTGTCTACAACTCATCAGCCGGGCTGTGGGTGAGCGGAGCCTTCTCTTGGACCCCCTCCTCCAAGGCCTCCCCTGTGTCCAGGAGGCTGGCAGCTCCCGCGCTCTCATCCTTCTGGTCCTTTTTCTTCTTCTTCCCACTCTTTTTTTTGCTCTGCTTCTCCCCCACGCTTGCCAAGTCACCCTTCTTGCCAGTCCACTTCTCTGCCAGGCAGCCTGAGGAAAAGAGGGGCAGAGTGGGCTCTGAGGGAGAGGCAGGGTTCCCTGTGCCCTGACAAGGCTCCCCTGCCCTTCCTAGCACTCCTGCACAGCCCCTCGCAGCAGCCAGGACTTACTTGTGTCCTTTCCTTTTAGCACATGGTTGGCGCAGAGAAACTGGGAGAGATCCTCCATCTGGTGATGCCTGTACCAGTCCTCGATCACATCTTCATACTCCTCCACCAGCACGTCACACTAGGCAGAGAGGAGAGCCCAGCTCCAGACACATCCTGGTGCGGCAGGACCAGGGCAGCAGGTCCTGCCAACAACCCGCTTCCAGCAGTGCACCCCCAGACTCTCTTCCCCTTCTACTCTGGCCCACCAGGTCACAGAATCTACTGAGGGCCAATCCCACTGGTCTGGGTACCTGCTTTTTGAGGTCAGCCACCTCAGCGGAGGTCTCGTTCCACAGCTCGTAGGGGATGTCCATCACCACCTTGACGCCCTTGTGCACCAGGTTGTGCAGGGTCTCGAACGTCTCCGACATGCCCTGAAGGAGCAGCACTGCCTGGTCAGGTGGTGCTCCTCCTGCCAGGCTCCCGCTCTCCCCTCCCAGTATCAGCCATACAACCCTGCCCAGCAATGCAGGAACGTTCAAGCCAGAGAAAGTCAGGCCCCTGGGGCATCAGCATTACCAGAAGGGAGTTCAAGTGGCAACAAGTCCCCCTCTGCAAACATGGTTCCAAAACCAACAGGAAGACAGCCTCTGGTTCTGTCCATGCAGGCGAGGGCAGAAGCCTGCCCACCGCCACCAGGGACAGCACCCCATACCTGACTTGGGGGGCAGCATGGCCTCTCATGCTGGGCACTGCCAGGGAATCCAGAGGATGGGAAGAACGAACATGGTTTGTCACCCTGGCAGTGCAGGATGGACAAGGGACATTTAGGAGCAGGGAACTGAAGGACAACCCTCACCTTCGCGAATCTGTTACTGCCACTCCTCTCCTTGTGCAGGTTGTAATCCAACAGCCGCTTGCAGATGTTCTCTGTCACCTCGATTAACCGTATGTCCCTGCATGAAGATGAGGGCTCAGGCTTAGCATGGCCCCCCAGGAACGGCCTCCCAAAGCCCCCAGCTCTGCAGACCACAGGCAGCGACAGCAGCAGGAGACCCCGTCCCACTCC
This sequence comes from Empidonax traillii, assembly GCF_003031625.1. Taxonomy (NCBI): domain Eukaryota; kingdom Metazoa; phylum Chordata; class Aves; order Passeriformes; family Tyrannidae; genus Empidonax; species Empidonax traillii. Next base: position 189,054 of record NW_020956001.1, on the reverse strand, counting down.
CACTTACGACTGGGTGTACTTGACGGCAGAGCCCTTCCCGTCCAGGAAGCCGTACTTGGTGTCAATCACCTCCTTGGTCTTGCCAGTCTCCTCAAAAGCGGATTTCAGCTCCACAGCCACGTACTTGCACACTGCAGGGAGGAAAGCACAGGCAAGTTAGGGGGTGTCACTGTTCTGAACGTGGGCAGTGGGACAGAGCAGCTGGGACAGCAGCAGGAACCAGCACCAGGAGCCAGGCACACCAAACACACCTTGGCTGTTCAAAGAAATAACCAGGAACGGTTCAACCGCTTCTGCTGGAGAACTCCTGAAGCAGGAACACCCAAAACAATGCTTCAGTGTAAGCCAGCCGCTACAGCACAGCTGGGAAGTCAGACAGGGCCAGTTCTGCCTGTAGGTTTCCTCCTGAAGCTTCTACCTCCGCGACACAAGCTCTCTCTTCCTCTTGGAAGAGGACAGGATCTTTTCGCAATGCATGTCCCAGCATGGGTCATAGTTTCTCCTCGTGACCACAGAACATCCCACCTGGTAATGGTCCCCTCAGTGCTCTGGGGACTGTGCTGGGGACCAAGCAGCTGGCAGGGCCCAGTGGACAAGGTGTGGCTATGGACTGTGCCACTGCCAGAGAGGCCATGAGCTCCAGCAACACTGCTGCAGAGACCACAGCACCAACAGCTTTAGAACACAGTGCAGGGTTTCTTTTATAAAACTAAAAAATAAGCTTTATTTCTTCTGTAAAAAAAAGTTCAACAGAGCTATAGAAAAAGAGAGCAGGAGAAATATCTCAGGTGTTTACAACTGGAAATGTGGAGGGGTCAAAAGCGGGTACTCTGTCAGATGGATGGAAACCAGGCATGGTGTGGCCCTTGCTTCCCCAAAACTAGGGTTGCAGGAGGCTGGAGAAAGTTTTATCCTCTGCTGCGGGCTCCTGTTTGTCAGGAGCACCTCTTCTTAAAGCCCCACTTTAGGAGAAGGGCCAAGCCCTAGCAGGAGCGGTCTGGCGGCAGCAATGAGACATTGTGTCTTGTCCCGGCAATGATGTGAGCAGAGGGTCGTGCCACAGGCAGGAGGAGAGCAAGGTGGCTTCTCCCGAGCTCCCATGCCTGTATTGAGAAGCCCTGTGTGCACCTCCTGCACGATCTTCTCTCTGCTGGCACCAGGGGCCAGAGGTGTCTGTGGCCATTTCTCAGGTGAGATGAGCATTCCTTCCTGCAGCCCCTCTGGACTCAGGCCTTGAAGATGTCCCTTTCCACACCATACCTGCTGCATTGTCCCCACACATGCCAGGCGTGCTCACTGCTGGGTCCAGTTATCCAGGTGCTGCCCACAGCTATTGCTGCACGCTGACACAGGTTCCAAGCCTGGGCAGGAAGAGGAGCAGAGTGTGGTCAGTGCTCGCTCTGATGCTTCTCTGAAGATGGAGATGTCACAGCAGAGCTCGGACATCAGTGTCTCCAGAGCTGCTTCCCCGGAAGGGAAAGGTTTGTAAAGAGGTCCATATTTCTTTGTTTTCTCTTTGCTGTCCAGCTCCACATGTCCCTACACAGCAAAGGCAGAGGAAGCCGCAGCAAACAGCAAATGTCCGTCAAAACCTGCCCCGGACTGCCTGTGAACCAAGGAACTGCTAAGGAAGGAAGCATCGCGGAGACGAACTGTAAGCAGCAGAGACGAGCAGACCCAGCTACGAACCGGGGACAGCGGTGCCCGCGGGCAGGAGGCGGGCAGAGGGGCAGCCCGCAGTGGCGCAGCCCCGCACCCCCGGCCCGAGCAGACAGCGGGCGACGGCCGATCCCCCCGGCTCCCCGCGGCCCCGCTTACCCTCGCACTTGCTGGGCAGCCGCACCCAGTCCGAGTCGTCGCCCCTCGCCAGCGCCGCCGCCATCAGCATCACCAGCAGCGCTGCCCCCGCCGCCGCCGCCATGGCTCCGCTTCCGGGGCGCGCTCCCGCCGCGCCCCGCCCGGTAACCATGGCGACCGAGCGGCGCCGGCCAATCCCGGCGGCGCGCGTGGCCCTCGCGACCAATCCCTGCCCACCAATCCCGGCGGCGCGCGCCCCGCCGGGCGGTCCCGCCGAGCGCCCACGTGGCCCCGGTGCGGAACGGCCGCCCCCCCGGTCCCTCCCTGCCCTGGAATTCTGGGAACCTTCCCTCCGGGGTACCCTGGGGACCCTTCCCATCCTCCAGATAATTCCGGGGCCCTGCCACCCACAGAAACATGGCAGCCCCTCTCTCTTGTCTCCCCAGTAAAAGATTCCCACCCTGCACCTCCCCAAACGACACTGGCTCTCTCCCTCCCTCCTGCATTTGGGGGTTCTGTCTCCAGTCTCCAGAGTATTTTGGGTGCCTTTCACACCCCTAGGCCGAAACTAGGGGACTTACCCCTCAGGGTGGGCATCTGCCAAGCCCTCAGCTCTGGGCAAGGAGGATGGAGGTGAGGAGGGCATCTGAGAGCACGACCTTCAGCAGCACCACCCGAACAGCCATGAGCAGAGCTGCCAAGGCATGGTCCGGGAACACTGCAATGGAAGGGTGGGGGTGACGACTGCCACAGACACGCCACTGCCCCCACATCCTTTCTAGTCCTGCCATAGGTCCAGGTTCTGGGGGATTTGGGAGCCTTGTATTTCCCAGAGTCACCTCATGTCACACTCATGCTGTCCCTGAGCGCAGGCTGACTCTGACCCACCTTCCCCATTCTTCCCACCAAATCCCTTGACACTCTGAGAAAAGCCATCGCAACCACCCCACAGCTGCAGTCAAGCCCCTGCCAGGAGCTCAGCAGGGTTTTCTCCCTGGTAACTGACATTCCCACCAGGGTAGGGCTGGAGACTTACCGGCTGTGCTACCAGGACACAGCTCTGTCACCTCCTCGTTGCCTGTGGGATGAAAGAGCAGCTGGGGAAACGCTGGCAGCCCAGCACCAGGTGTGCGGCAGGGCTGGCCACAAACCCCTTCCTGTGCCTGCCAATCAAGGCAGCAACGTTGGCCCACAGGGCCTCACACCTGCTCCCTGCTCCCAGAGACCCTGGCACCCCCCTCCTTGGGGGCCACCAGGGCACCCACCAAGTTGGGCAGCAATGGGCAAGGCAGGCAGGAGGGTTGGCAGCAGGGTCATACCCGTGATGCGAATGGGGCTGGAGCTGTGGGATGGGGAGGTCCTGTTGGCCCCGACATGGCAGGCGAGTTCTCCCTCGGCCAAGGGGTCGTTGGAAAGGAGAGAGACAGAGCAGACGGTACCACCATCCTCCTGAGAGGCCCCGTAGGCAAAGGACGGTAGGACGCTGCCATTCCCGCTGGAGATCCAGACAGCGTGGCCGGAGCTGGGAGCCAAGTCGATCACCACACAGACCACCAGCTGCCGGCGCTGCCCAGCCACCACCATGCTCAGTGGTGGGGCCATGGTGGGCAGCGGCACAGCTGCCCTGCTGACTGGGGGAGACAGGGTTTAGGAGCACTGCACCCCTCACACATCCCACCCAGCACGGCTGCCACCCCGGTGGTGCTCATTCTTCACACACAGGCCAGATGGCATCCGGCCTGTCAGCCCCCGGGGCTGTGATGGGGCTACTTGCTGGATACTCACGGGGCAGCAGCGGGAGCAGAGCGGCAGCCAGCAGCACCCGGGGCACCTCCATGGCGGCTCGGGCCGTGGGGCTGCCGAGGGCTCAGCCCTCAACGGCGGCACCTGCTGCGCCGCCCCCCGCCAGGGCTGCGGGATCGGGGCTGGCTCCCCCCGCCGCAGTAGTACCGCCCTCCCCCCCGCCGGTGGTACGGCCCGCCCCGCCCCGCCGCTGCTCCTTCCCGACCCCGCCATGGAGCGGGTCCCGGTCCCGGAGCCGCCGCCCGCCGCCTCCTTGGCCGAGGTGCTGCGGATGGTGCGGAGCGGGCGGGAGCCGCCGGGTGTGCGGCGCCCCCGTGCCTCGCCCACGGGGGACACCCCCACCGCCTCCCGCCTGCCGCCGCCCGCCAAGCCCTGGGAGCGCCGCCCTGGCCCCGCCGGGCCCTGAGCACTCTCCCGGCCCCAACGCGACGCTGACGGCAGGTGATGTAGAAATGTACCAAGGAACTTTTGACCAGCTCTGCCCCGCGGCGGCCGGGGGGGCGGAGGAGAATGAAGGGTGCCTGGGACAGGGCTGGCTGGCAGCCAGGCAGCGGCTGCTGTGCACTGAGGGGGCACGATGAGCTCCCTCCCACCCCACGGTGCCCACGCTGCAGGAGCGCGAGTCAGGGTCAGAGTGAGGTTGGAAAGGCCTCTGCTTTCTCCTTCTTCAGCCAGAGACAAGCAAACAAAAAGAAAACCACCCAACCCCAGCACGGTGGTGCTACACCAAGATAGAAGCTGGGCTTGGCCACACCAAACACTCCCAGGAGACGACTGACAGGGCAACCGTGGTTACTTACAGTCAAGGCTGCGGCTTCATGCAGCAGAACTTAGTGCCTTCTTCCTCGTGGGTCAAGGCACATGTATGATAATAAAGCAAAAGAAAACATGTCCAATCACTTTACCACATAGACATCATTAAGGCATAGGTTTTTGAAAGATTTTTCTTCAAAAAACCCAAAATATATCTATTTTTTTGTCATTTTCAGCATCCACTTCATGCTGTTTTATGACCTCTTCATCTCTTCAGCTTCAGCCAGCACTCAAAGAACAAAGAACCCCACCGCTCTCAACCCAGGAGCCTAGTGGGAGCAGCAATATTGCTTGATTTCCATACACCACTTTTTGGTAGCTAGTGAGCCTTTAGGAAATGCAAATTAACTTCAACAGAGCCACGTTTCCTCTCCATACAGCTTGGCGACCACCCCATCTCAATACAAACATCAAATTAAACTTGCAAAACTTTGAAGAACCTGAGAATTGACTCAACACTTGAAACTCTCAGGGGCAAGGGCAGGATGACACATGCCTCCTCCAAGCAGCAGCACTGCTGTGCTGAGGACAAAGCTATTCCACCTTGAGCTTTGTTTTTATGTTCATGGCTGCCAGCTCCGCCACAAAGTAACGGAAGACGTGGGGCACAGGGACAACCTCAATGGAGTCCACCTCACTGCAGACTGAACAGGAGTACCTCCTGCTGCTCGCCAGAGAGGAGTTGGGCAGTTTCTCCAGCACAGGAGATGTCATGCTGCCACAGCTTGTGCACACGTAGGCTATGGAGCCATCAGAGCAGTTGAACAGACGGTCTTGCAGCAGGAAAGATGTGCCATGAGCCAGCAGAGCATCCCGCTCCATCTCACCAAAGCGAATCCCACCTTCCACGTTCCTCCCCTTGACGGGCTGGTTGGTGACAGCATCTCGGGGTCCCGTTGTTCTCACCTGGAATTTGTCCGAGACCATGTGGCGCAGGCGCTGATAGTACACCACTCCCACAAAGATCTCTGCCTCCAGCTCCAGGCCACTGATGCCGCTGTACATCTTTTCTGTCCCAAAGAAGTTATAACCTGCGCTCACTAAAGTCTCACCGAAGTATTTCAAGGCAGACTTCTTCTCTGTGAAGGTGAAGGGAGTGGCATCATAGGAGACACCATGCAGTGCTGCCGACTTCCCCGCCATGCTCTCAATCAACATTCCAATGGTCATACGGGAGGGAAAGCCATGAGGGTTGAAGAGGATGTCTGGAACCATCCCATTCTCTGTAAATGGCATATCCTCAACTGGCCAGAGCTGGCTCAGGATACCTTTCTGTCCGTGGCGGCTGGCAAATTTGTCTCCAACAGTTGGATTTCGGGGAACCCTCACAGTGATGCAAGCCTTCTTGAATTTTCCCGTGCCACGGTCATTACTGCATAATCTGACGTTGTCTACAATGCCAACTTCCTTATTCCTGTGTAGGTGGAAAAACAATCACAGCAAGTGTCAGGCATGTCAAGGATTTTTAGCTAGGAAAGGAAAATAGAGCAAAAAACCAAAACCACTTCATAGTTCTTATAAAATGCCTTGGGATAGCTGGGAAACACAAGCATTCTTCAAAGTATTATTCAGTGGCAAAGGTAATCAGACCATGTAAGAATTTGGGCATCTCACAAATCCCATTCAGCTACAACTTTCAGGTCAGCATGCCACCCATGATTTGAAATAAAGATCATTTAAATCTGGTTCATCTGTATCACACTTTGTATCTGAGAAACCAGTGTAATTTCCTTTGTGTTAAGGCACCAGTCCCTCTCCCTACTCCCAATAAACCAACACCATATTGATGGGATACCAAAATAAAGAACTGGGTTCAGTTCTTTAGCAGAGACAAAAGTTCAGATCAGAAAGGGAAGGCAAAGTGTGAGCTTTGCTAGTAAGTGCCTTGTTCAGGGGTGTGTTCCTTCTCCAGATGAGGCCTCAACCTGATATTCCACGTGCTAGGTGTCTGCTGCAGGCTTAATTGTTGTTATAGAGCTTTCAGCCCAAACTCTCCACTTATTTTGGAGACAACAGCTAAAAAATACATTTTGTCCCAATATAAGACAAGGCTAATTTTCTCCTCTGAAGTCCTAATGAACACAGTGTTTGTGGAAGGCCTGTACCTAAGTTTAATTCCTGTATCAAAGCTATTATTTTGTTGTCCACATGCAACCAGGACAGGCCATCAAAAAAAAAAAAAAAAAAAGAGAGAGAAAACTGTGCTGCAAGTTTCCAAAACACATCCCTACACTAGCCACTGTGAAGAAAATTAACTCTACCCCAGGAAAAATCAGCACAATTAGCCTCTTCCAAGCTTGTTCAAACTTTTGAAGTCAAAGGTTCTGTCCTCCCAAGCCCACACCTATGGTCTAGCAGCATAAGAGGCACTTAGGACAGTAAAGGGAACTCCCCCTTAAGGGCTCTAAGCCATTGGGGCAAATTTGGAGCAGGAGCCAAGACTTGAAAACTGGAAGCCTCATCTCTCTGTAGAAACCTGAATAATTACCTCATCAGGACTGAGAACGAACAAAAGCTGAATGTTACAGAGGTAAAATGGCTCTCTGGATAAGGAATCTGAACTAAGGCCAGGCTAGTATGAGAGTGCTGGGGAGCTGCACTGTGGGGTAGGAGAACCAGAAGACAAGGCTAAGCTTACACACCTCCACATGATAATGTGCCGAGTCTCCTAGTCCTGCTCTACAACCAGATTGACTAATTCTGCGAGTCCACAGCAGACTCCCCAGTGCAGCCAGGGCAGCATCTGTTACAAAGTAATAAACAATGGCCTTCCCAGTAATGCCAGTTACTCTGTCACGCAAGTGCTTCTCAAACTAATTTGCCTTCACAATGTGAGTAATTACACAGGACTATCCCCACTCTGTCAGTGCTGTAGAGGGACACATGGACAACCTGAAGTTGTACAGACAATTGAGAGTGCAGGATGCACTTAAAAACATTAGGTTTTGTCAATGTTTTTGCTTTCCAGAAAGAATTAAAGGGATTTTAATGAAAGCCCCAGCATCCTTCTTTCAACTGAAGTTCAAAAACCTTACAAAATTTATCCCCAAAATATTCCAGGGGTAGGGAGGGGCGTAGATGACGTATTTTAATATTCTGCAGAATCTGAAATGTTAATAAAAATGCTCTTTGTACTCCTAATCCTGAAACAACTTTCTTGCAAGGTTTTCTGGCAAGCCTCTGGGATCAGGCACTTCGTTTTGGTTTTTTTGTTTGGTGTTCCTTTGGGGGTTTTTTTTAGACAGAACATCTTATACAATTGACAAAAAGCTACAGAAAGCAAGTAGGTGGCGTGGGCAGAGGGGAAATCCTTGGGACACAGCAAAACACTTCTGCAAGCGCTTTCCTTTCATCCGCCTCAGATACTCCTCTTGGGACAAGTCAGCTCTGCAGCACACACTGGCTTAGAGAACAGATGTGATACATGCGTAGGAGTCGCCTACAGCACGAACTTCATGGTCTCTGTTAAGACACGGACACCAGGAGAAAAGGGAACACCTGGAGGAAAAGGGGCAACTGCTCTCATCACCTGGTGAGCAGAGCCAGGACAGAAAAGCAGTACTTACGGATAGTACACTGTAAAGGTCTCCCCTGTGTTGAGGTTCATGAAGCTGTAGAATGGGTCTCCAGGCTGTAGAATAGACCCAACAAAAGGCAGTCCATCAGCATCCAGCTTCTCCATGACGTTTGGATCACCAGGCCTGATGCCAAACACTAAATTATCACCTGCCCTGCTGGCTTTAAGGGAAAGGTCAATGCTCTCCATCTTGATAACACTTCCAAAAGCAAACCCTCTCTGCCAGGAAGATTTATTCACAATCTAAAGAGAAGAAACAAAGGCTTGTTAAAGACTTGCTAGTAACTTCAAAAAAGAAAGCATTTACAAGGTAAGCATCAGATCATTATGGAACACTGCCTTCCTAAACAAAGCAAGTCACCATTCCAAAAGGCTTAAGCCTCCTGTAACCCCAGTATTTTTCAATGGTGGAAGCCCACTGCATTGCACAAGGGAGCTCTGCTCTAATCCCAGTACCTCCAGCATTACCTGCTGTAACAACATTTAACCAGCGTGCTCCTGAATCTGCCCAAAAAGTGTGAGGGCTACCACAAACAGAAACCAAGGTCTTCTCAGCTAGGTTACCCATCCTTCTTCCCAGTCTCCCCTCTCCATCAAATTCTTCCACAGAACAGCAGGATTTTTCCTTTTGGTAGCTTACCATTGCATCTTCCATGTCATAGCCGCTGTAGGAGATGACAGCTACGATGGCATTGGTGCCGACTGGGTAGCTGTCCATACCATAATAGTCGTACATGCTGGGCCGCACCAGAGGGCTCTGGGGAGTGTGAAGGTGGTACAGCTTGTTATCCGAGCGATCCTTGTAGTTATAAACTGGAAACCCCATGGTTTGCTTTCCTAGAAGGAAGGGAGGAAAGAAGGAGGAAAGGAGGAAAGAAACTTGTATTTTTTCAAGACCATTTCAAAATTATTGTACATTTCATCCTCCATGTATCTTGTTAGGAAAAAAGGTGGAAATACTTAAACTTCAGAGGGATTATCAATCTTCAACCCCTTGGAATTTAGTAACTGCCCAAAGCCTAGCTATAAATTTTCTATGAACCACAATATCCACTTCCTTTCATATCATTTTATAAGGGCTATTTTTATTTTGTTTTCTTTTTTGCAGTTTCAAAATTCCCACTATGGTTGGTGTGGTGGTTTTGGTTTTGCTTAGCTGGGGATATTTTTTTGTTTGTGTTTGATTTGGTTTTTTGAGGGGTGTGTCTGTCTTCTCCTCAGGGTTTCCCATAGTGAGGCACATGTTACATATTTCCAGGCAAAAAAGCATTTGTTCCTGCAGTATAAATATACTGGTGAGGAAAGAGTTTTAAACATAGTCACACGTTGGTACTTTCAGGAAAGTATGAAAAAGTGGTTGTGCTTTAAGGACATCTTTCTAATAATACTGTTAGAAACTCAATATACTAGAGATGTTAATGAGGTAAATGAGACCTGCTCTCCTCAAGTCCCTACTCACACACTTTCTCTTAGCCTTTTTTTTTTTAATAAGCTTCTTGCAAATCAGCTGATTGAAACTCCATACCCTACCCCAACTTCCTTCAGACAACCAAACAAATTCATTTAAATCTTTGTCAAGTAGTTTTCAGAAAACCCCCACTCTGTTGCCACAGTGCTGTATTACTCCCTTGCAACAGATGCCCAGCAAATGTCCTCTCAACAGCTGCGGTGTCACGACAGCTGTCACTCTTTGAGAAAAGGTGACAAGGAAACCTCACCCCAAGTACTGCAGAGCACTGTTACTGCAGGTACCAGTCAGAAGCAGGTCACCCACCAGCTGTGGGGACGGGAGGACTGTTGGCAGCACAGCTGTCAGACACATCACCAAACAGCTGCTGCAGTGCTCTTTGCTTCTCCAAATGATCAACAACATCAAAGAAAACGTTTAAGAAAAGTAGTCTAAGAATAAACTCAACTAATAGTTTAAGAAAAACTACACAAAACTTACTAAAGGCTTAAGGAAGGCAACAACTTAGGACTACCCACTGGAAGGCAGCTAAGATGACTAACTTGAATCCATTTGCTTTGCTATGAAAAAAATGGCTGTTCATCAACCTTAATGCTGAAACAATGTCTGGGAAGAGCTGTTATTTGGGTATGTGGGAAGACAAACTGGAATAGACATATGAGAGAGGTTTTTTCCACCCTCTTCCTTGCCTAGGGACTTGGGGCACTGAGTACTACAGCACTTACCCATCTGGCACTGGTACATGTTTCGTGGACTTTGGTTGTGATCAGAGAAGGGAATGAGGTTGGCCACCACGCTCAAAATGCTGTGAGGGAAGAGTTCCTGATGAGTGGTCACTCCGGGCACCACCTCTGACTCCTGCGAGGCCACATTCATGAAGATCTGCAACCATTGAATTGGACAATGCTTGTTCACTTCCTTCTTTTAAAGGGAAGGTAGCAAAACAAAGCCACCTCCAATGGCTTTTTATCCATTTCATTTTTAGCTGGGGTTGTCGTCCGCACCTTAGTGTATTAGCAGGCAAGAAAAATCAGACAGCTATGAAACTGCTGATCACCAATCACAGACTAGATGCAAGGAAAGAAAGACTGGAAATACAAAACTGCAGTAACTTGTCCTCCTTTCTGTCTCCCATATTAGTTGTTCCAAATGGGCAAGCTTCCCAGCAATCCCCTGTGTGGCTGTCCATGGCAATTTGGAGAACATGATGTAACACAAGGTGACACAGTACACACAAGACAGCAATCCTTCACCTCTAAAGCTTCACAAAGTTAATACTGATAGCAGATTTCAAGATCTCAAAAAGATCTCTACAGTCCATCTAACACATTTACCAGAAACCAATTAGCAGAAGGTGAGAAAAACCCTTTTGCCAACTATTCTAGCCCTTCAGCGCAAGCTCCTTATGCCCCATCCCCAGCTCCTTTCACAAATATTTTCCAAACCCATTTTTGATTCCAGAAAGCTCTGTAACATGGAAATATGCAAACCTGACCTGTTCCAGAGTACCAATCCATTCATTCTTTCCATAGAACAGGTTTCTGACAGGCCGCACCATCCGGCAAGGCGTAGTAAAAATGAACAATCCAGGATACAGACTGGGTTTTCCTGTCATTGGGATAAGGACCACTTCTGCCCGTCCAGGAAATCTTTTCTCTTGTGTTATCTGTGCAAAGAAATACCAATTTGGAAACACAAACCAACACTGGTTTAGTTAAACCGCATCCAACACGTTACACAATGAAAATGTCAATCACAGGTGTAGCCACTAACAAAAAACAAGAAAAAAAAATCTTAAAAATACTTCTAGAAAATCTCTACCAAGAAAAGGACAGAATATGTCTATCTTTTTTTTTCCAAGAAAAATACTTTGTTTTAAAAATTATGACTTCACAAACCAACATATGAAACATATGGATACAGAAAAGCAAAACAGAAAAGCCCGCCCCAATATTAATATACAGCTAAAGATAACTTATTGGGTCAGGTTAATAAAAATAAATAAATACATGGAAGACTAAAAAGTTCCAAATATCTCTATTTTTGACCACTGCATATTGAGGATGTTTAGCTAAGAAACATTTAAAGCAAGAACAACCTTGAAACGGCGGAGGGTTTCTGCAATCTCAGGAGCCAGCTCCCTCTCTACCCAGCCCACCACAGAGCCATCCAGCACAACTCTGTAGCACTCTGCATAAGGCTTGCTTGGAGTTTCATCAATGGGGGTGACACCTGTGAGAAGAGGAGGTTGATAGAAGGAACAGCCAAAAGAGCAAACAAAACACAGAAGTTATTTCAGCACAAAGTCTCAATCCATGCCAAAAAGCTTTCTGAGACATCAAAAAATTCAGGAAAAAGCCATGGAGTATTTACTGGAAAATACAAAGCATTCACAGCTAAGAATGCCATTCCCCTCTCCATTTTTCTGACTGAAATAAGGATTCCCATTATTGTGGCAATCACAAGTGTGCTGCAGTTCAAGTCACCAGCAGCATTACAAAGCTACTGCTTAGTCCAGTTTCTTAGACCTTGTACTGTGCAATTCCTTGTGCTTCAGTGAAGATCTTCACTCTACAGCACAGCTTGGAGACATTTATGCTGAACTTTACACTCTACAAAAGGCTGACAGGTCTACCAAGCAGAAGCACGATAAGTACAGGTTCAGTTTGATTTCACCTTCTTAGCAGTGTACTGTGATGCTATGTGGAGAACCTTTCCCCGATACAGATTTGCAGGGCAGTGAGGTAAAAAGGGAGACTGCTTCCTTAAATGATCAAGCCAATACAACATACCTAAGGAACATAACAAAGGTGGAATGTCTGTCACGGGCACCATCTCTGTCACTATTTCACACACAGCTGTCATGTGGTTCATCAGACCACACGGTTCTCCATCTGGGGTGTCCACAGGGCACAGGAACCCCCAGGATTCGGGCAGCAGCTTGCGCACAGTTGTAGTTCTCATCTGGGCAAACGCTGCCCCTCTGTGTATGCAGCGGAAGTGGGAAAGGTAGCGGATGAAATTCAGCTTGTCCCCCACCACACAGAGACCACTGTCCTGTAACATGCCCAGGCCTTGGGAACAAAATTGAGATATATGTCACGTCATCCAGCTTTAACAAATGCAATATGATATTACAAGGCAGTTTCTTATTTTTCACTGACAAGCCATAAAGATGCTCGCTGTGGATCCTACCAAGAGAGGCACATGCAACTCAGTGATCCATAAGAGACCTAGAGACTTTAAATTCCAAGCTATTGCTTAAAATCCAGTTCCTTCCACAAACACATGAAGTAATTCCCAGTGAAGCAACCAGGAATTTGCAGCTGGTACATTTTACCAAAATTCTGCAGCCTTTTACTCTAATATAATTTTGTAGTGGCACTCTATTACAACAGTACAACCTTGTCATACTAGACACTTCAGGGAAGCATCAGATAAATTTGAAATATGCTAGTGAAACAGTTTCTTTCCATTTAAACTCACATGACTAATGGGGCAGTTCTGGTTATCAAACGTCCCTTCTTTGTCTTACATAGCACCTTCTAAGTTAGAAGAAATAACCTTTGTGAAAACAAATCAAAATACAGTTGCTGTATTGGACAATGCTAAATTTAGTTTCAACTATTTATCTGGATAGAGTCTTTGCTTTAATAACTAACCTGTTTTTATACCATGCACAATGCCTGTGCCTGTGGAGAAATCCTACTTTTTCCTCAACCATATCTTTCCTCAAACCCCTTCCACTAATTCAGATACAGTGAACAGTGTCTGCCTACAAGAAGTTAAGAGCTCAGTTTTATGTTGTTCCTCATTCTGTCAATATAGGAAAAAAGAAAAAAGGCTTCCTAAGCCTGCAGGTTACCGGTTTTAGATCGCAGATTGCCAGTTGCAAGAAGATATTCAAATGGCTTGGTGAAGTCTGGTGCCAGGCTGAATGCCTTCACCAAGCTGTCTGTGTTTAGGCTGATCTCTGCCTTTTCCGCTCTTTTCTCCAAAACAAACTTAACAGATTGCAGCCAGGTTTCAAGCCTCTCCTACAGTTTAAAAGGGAGAATTTAAATTTAAAACAGGAAAATAAAGGCTCATATTAGAACTTCATCCTCAGCTGCACATGCTACAGAAGTCCTCTGAAATCAGAATGGACAACTTTTAAGGAACTGACAGTTTTCCAGCCTTATTTCCCACACTGACTTCGTCAAAATGCTGATGGTACCATGTCAACACAGAACTGCAAGGAAAACACCCACCCAACAGCTTAGCAATCACTTCCATCCAGACTGGTGATGAGTCTGGCAAATGCAGCACAATAACAGAAATCCATAAAGCACAAAAAAAATCTGATGCAGAAACTGTACATATAATCTGACCACAATAATAACTCTGCTAAATACAGTGACAAAGCAAAATAATCTTTAGATGCTCAAACTCAAAATCCGTGGGAATATGATATTTAAATGTTGCTGAGACAATCAGAGATAGTTGACTGGATTTCTGTCTTATCCATAATTTAATCACTACTGTGATTGTAGATAGCAAAGAAATAAGGGAAAAAACATGAGATACCCATCAATGCTTTGAATTCTTAGTGAAAGCCACTGTATACACCGCACATGGTATGACTTGGACTACTTAGGATCTCTGAATTCAAAAAAGGGGCTGTTAACTCACTCTCCTGCTGATGGGGCTAGGCAGGAAAGCAACTTTTTCTAGTTCCTGGTGGTTGTTCCATATAGCACTAAAATGCTTCCCCAAACTCACTTTCAAACCACTCAAGTAGTAGAGAGGTTTTAATAGTCTTTCAACAAAACAATGCTAAAGAAAATTTGGGCTAAAGGGGAGAAGAAAGATTAGTACAGATATCTAATAACTCACTGAAGTATCTTTAATTGGGGATGAGAACTAGTATTAGACAATGAGCTTTATGGGATAATCAAGCTTCTGAACAGGACTAATTTCCTCACTGCATCCTAAAGTGAAGTATCCCTACAATACTCTGAATTCATACTGAATTGGAATAAGTATGTAAAGTAATTGTATAGTAATAATTTAATGGTGTAAGTCAGAAGCATGCTATCAACTTTCTGATCCATCAAAGAATTTAAAGATATGAGAGTGATGATAACATCATGAATCACCACTTTGAAAGGTGGCAGAGGCAGGGGCTGGTTATTTTCTTGCAAATTTGCCATCTGAAAAAGCAGCAATGCTACAGGGCAGATCTTAACCACTCCCGTATCAACCGATACAACGTAAGAATGCTGTTTCGAAACACTCCTCAAACACCAGAAGGATTGGTATTCCTCCTTCCTCAGATTCCCCACCCTGTATGGGGCACTTTCATTTGCCCTGGAACGTTATGAAGCTCTTTACTCCAGGTTTTGTATAGGATTTTCTTCAGCATATTTAGTACCCTAGAGTGAGACAGCCAAGCCTTCCTCAGCTACGCTGCCTGATAACACTACATCCAGAACTGTCTCATCCTTCACACCATATCCAGGCTCCCTGGTCTTCAGTCTGGCTCCTGCACTTCTCCTGACCCCATGGTCAACCGTGGGGTCCGGACTGGATGGCCACTACATTCATAGGCTTAAATCCCTTACGACCTTACCTTTAAAAACATAAGGAAAAGCTGTCCTGGGGTAAGCACCTCTTGATTCATGAGACTGTCTGGATTATCCTCCATGCACTCCCCTTTGGCAAAAGCATACAGCTTCCGGGTCATCATACAGAGCAGGTAGAACTTTTCAGTTCTATTCGTCAGGTGAATGCAGATGCACTTGCTGAAGGAAGAGGAAGGAGGAGGACAACTAACACCATCTCTTCGTGCTAGCTGTTGACTTCAAGTTTTTCCTAAATAATCATAAACCAATTTTTTTGGATAAAAAGCCTAACAAGGCACAAGCTTCTGCAGCTGCCCTTTGTGAAATGAAAATTTCAATTAATGATAATAATAATAACTCAGAAACTGAGCGGAAAAATTATCAACTTGTCATTTCAAGGGTCTAACTTTGTCAAGGATATACCTAAAAGAAGCTGAACCTTGTGAAAGATTGATTTTACAAGCTCTCATGTTAGATATCCTTATAAGCATCTAGTTTATGTAAACAGCTCTTTGATTTGGGGCCAGCCAACAAATGAGGTTTGTGTTGTTTTACAGTAGCTATGACACCAATCATACACACATGAACATCCACATCATGCATCCCACCCCAAACCTGAGCTGGAACAAAATATTTCTGTTAACACTATCAGTGTCCTGCCACAGAAAGTCCAAATCTCCACTGCTATCAACCCACACGTGGAAAACTGGGGGCTGAGTAACTCTAGCACAACAAAAAAAAAGGAAAGCCACACCTGATTCCCACTAAAGCAGGTCAAATGCTTTCCAAGACACTCGAGATCACTTGCTCTCCCAAACACAAGTGCAACAACCTTCCATTACCACTTGTAAGATTTTTTTTTTTGGCTTTTCACTTCTGATTGAAATTGCCCTTGAGCAAAGCCTTCACAACTTCACTGCAAAGCAAGACAAAACTCTGAAGGCAGGTTCTGCCCAGGTGAGTTACAGTTCTGTCTTTATAGAGCACAACCCAATTAATGGTTTCACTCTTCCTTCTCCTCCATCTCCTCAACTGAGGCAAATAAGAAGTACAGACCATATCAGAGAAAAAAACAACCCTCACAGGAAAAAAACAAAACCCAAACAAATCACCCACTAGAATATTTACTTTTTTAGAAGTACTCAAGGACTTGGGCATCCCGAATGATCCTTTCCATGTGCTAAAAACACTCTCAAAGAGCAAACACATACTTTACCAGAAAAATATTTAGTTGAACACTTGTCACAGTGAGAGTCTCAAAGGCGATTCTTCCATTGCTTTCTAACTTATCTCATGGAAGAAGCAAGATTTTAAAGCATCTATTTTATACCATTTTAAAAGATAAAAATTATTCATACTTGACAGCGATTGCACGAAACTGGGAACAATCTGCAGTATTTCTGTTCAACACACGGAGCCTCAAGCAGTCACAGACCTAGCTTTTACCTTCTCTTCCTCAACCTTTATGTTTTTCATCACTTATGCCTAAATAACAATTAACACCCTCTCCTAAAACCATTTTGGGAATACTTCTGCCAGTCCACTAAAATACATAATTCTGAACACCACAAATACAGATCCATCATAATATCTTGGAATCCCATCAAAAACTGGCCACTTATTGTTTTATAAACACAGGTGAAAAACCAAAATAAAGGGTGATGTAACATGGCAGAGCACTCTTACACCTGCCTATAAATTCAGTACAATAACACTGCCTCACACACTCCTACGTGCATACATACATACCTCAAAATGAAATCTGCAGCCTGTTCATTGCTGTACCACTCAGGAAGGCTGAGTTTTATTCTGAAGCTCTTTCCCAGGTACTCGAGGACATTTTGCTGTGTCAAACAGCCCGCATCCACCACCGCTCTCATCATCTCAGTAACGCAGTTCACGTAAAAGGTGTCACCTTCCTTTCCTTTGACCAGCTCTTCAAAAATCTGGTAGTCTGGAAAATTAACTAATGCCTGAAAGACAGAAGATCAGAAAAAGAAGGTCACAGCATCTGTCTATAGAATACAGATGAAGAACTAAGGCACCCCATAATTTAGGGTCTCAGTCCTCTGGAATTGCCTTTCCACAATGCAAACTGAAAAATGCTGTGGAGTTGAGGAGCTTAGAGCGTAATGCAGGGGATATTCATACCCTGATGATGATCACAAGTACTCCCAATACAAGGAGTGGTTATTTAAGGAAAAAAAATAAAACCTCCAAACTTGCACACTCCAAATTAAAGGTCCTCTCTTGTTTAGGTAATATCTTTACAGAATAAGCTCACTTAGAAACATGAATTTAATTCACCTTTGCCTAAAGCCACTATTTATTCTCATGCAAACCAAAGGGTAATTTAGCCTTTTGATGAAGGCTGTTAGAACAAATCCACTTAAGTTTCAGCACCTCATTCACATACTAAAGCTCACATTTAAATTCAACATTCTTGTTTTAATAATGGTTTCCTACTTGTCCTTTTATATTAGGGTTAAGTAAATAAGCTGTTTCACCAATGACTTCTGTATTTACTGACAAATGTGCCTCATCTTTAAGTACTGTTACATTACAGGCATAGACTCAGTCTGGACTACTGTTCTCCAATCAGAATATGAAGGAGGACTGAAAATACTTAAAATGGAATTAGCTTCTTCTCATTACTTAAAATAAAAATGCTTTACAGAACTTCTGTAATTATTCAATATAGAAAGCACAAGCATTCACTGTTTACCTTCAGAGCAAATCCCAAGGGGAGGAAGAACAACTCTTTCTGAAAAATGAAATTCATCATGACACAGCCGTTTTCCAAGTAGTGAAGGTTCATATTTATTGCACTGTGCTCATCCTTAACACAGTGCATCACTACTCCTGCAAAAATAACAAGACCAACCTGAGCTGTACAAAATGGTTGCATCACTGATGTGTCTGAGCAGGTGTGAGACAATTCATGAGGGAAACTTTGGTACTTGGTGGCTGAGACAAGGTAGATCTACACAAGGTAGATCATTCACTTCAGCATCACTATGACATTTCAAATAAACACACCAGCTCAATTCAGTTCTGAGCAGAGCAGGGCGATTGTTTCAGAACAGTCAGCACACTTGCTGAGAGGCTTGGAAGATGCATAAGTTTTTAAAGAAAAGAAAGACCCAAGCCTCAACTATTCTGCCTGTAACCCTTGGCTGTAAGATAGAGCAACACACAAATACTCTTCCTTATTGCACTCTGGGTCAAGTTTTCACACCTCTGTGTTTGAGTGGCAGCGCTAAAGCAGTGTTTCCTGGTCCTGTCCCATGCCACTCACTGCAGGACAAAGAAAAATAAACCAAAAAGGACCATTTAATCTAGCACTGCCTTGAAATAAACTAGTATGGAACTATAGTGTATGTTCAAACACCATGGTCCAGTCAAATCAGCAGCTGGTAACGCCTGAGTTTAAAATCATATCTAAAATTTTCTGCTTTAATTCTAAACTTAATTTTAAATTGGTTTTGCTGAGTATACATACCAAAGGTAGGTGACAGCCAAGAACCTAGTTACTCTGGTTCATGTATACTAAATGTGCCATCCCAAAGTACGGATAGACAAAATCAATGAAACAAGTTCAGTGGTTTACACTGACTTGTACTGAAGACAGGGTTTTAGCTGCACCTTCCATGAAACAAAAGGTGACACACACTGCAAGCCCTGGAATATAATCTCCTCACTCTGCATGGGCAGCTCAAACAGCTCCCACAGGGCAAGCACCCGCCTCATGCTGGTACTGTTTGCCCTTTATTTTTATGTGTAGTAAAAATATAAACATTATACAAGAGCTACAACAAAACAAACTACCAAAATTCAGCTACAGATGGTGACTCCTGTTTGTCCTGAAGTAGTTATTACCAGGATGCTGCAGGAAACTGTTTAGCTTACCATACTCTGTGAAACCAGGGCCTCTGTTTTTCCATTTGTGTCTTGCCATTGCAAGAGGGAAATTTCGCCTCGGCATAATCAGCATCCTAATAACTTTTTCTAAGCCATTAATTATAAAGTAGCCTCCCATTTCCTGGCAGGAGAGGAAAAAAATATTTTAATGTCCTTAGAAGCTCAGAACTGGCATTTTAAGTAAAAGAAAAAAATGCCTGTATTATACAGTAAAAACAAACATTTCATGTTTTAACTAGGAAACACATATATGGCCAGTCTCTTCGCGAACGAAGAACCGGGGAAGGTCTTTCCACCTTCCAGCCTGCGCATTGGATTTTTTAGGTGAGACACAGTGTGCGCGGAACTGAGCCCACCCTTTAATCCTGAGGTTCATCTGCCGGGGCCAAGCACGCTTGGACGGTGGCAGCGAGGTCCTCAGGACGTAGATGGATTGCCTT
>NW_020956001.1:141363-169548 GCF_003031625.1 Empidonax traillii | reverse complement strand
TGTCCTAACCGGGAATCGAACATGTCTCAGCACTGCTTTTGGAAAGGCTGCACTCCTTAGTAGTGACTTTTGCAGTCTAAATGTAGCACAGAGTGCAAGGAAAGGGATGCATATTCCACAATTTAGAGGAAGAAAAACATTGCAAAAACCTTTGTGGTCAACTGAACATCTCTGAAGAGCTAACATTAACTTTTTAAAACAAATGTTCAAAGTTCTCATTTTGAGTTTATAAACCAGAGGGATTTTCAGAGGAAAACGTCTCTATAAGCTCCTACAAGCTTATTTTTCTGATTTTTTTTTTTTTGGTAGTTTGATCACTCCTTTTGAGAGTGCAAAATGGAGCACTAAATAATAGCAATTACGGGCAGCTGATATGCTACTGGGAGGACGAGGAAAAAGCTGCAGAAGACAACTGGGAATGCAAATGCCTCTTTCAATGCCTGTTCTCCAAATCTTGTTGGAGAGGGCCTTCCTCACAGAGGCCCCATCACAGCACCCTCAGTTGCTGGGTAGTAGCTGAGAGGTATCAGCACAGATCCCTGTATTCAACGATAGCCGTGACTGCAAATTTTACAAGCTGCCTCATGGAACCACCATACTCAAGGCTCATACAGAAAAAACACCAAGTCAAACTTGAAACAAAATATAAATGCTAAAGCCCTGTAAAGAGAAGTTAGCCTTGACAGACTGCTCAGATGAAATACAGATTTTCCCGATCCACAAAACCCCCATTACCTCTTCCTCCTCATGGTGCTGCATGAGCTCCTGTGGAGAAAGACTGTAGAGGTTGCACAATTTGGACTTCACCATGATTGGAATATACCCTAAGGGCTGTTTGATAGTCCCTTGTGGCATGCCATTTACTGACCAGCTGATGTCAGCCTAAAACGACACAACATGAACAGTAAGCAAATAAGGTTGCCCTTTTAGTATTTTCTGCTATATTAACTGTATATTTCATATAACCACAGGTTTCTACCACAGTTTAACAGACTTCTATCACTGTAAAACGGTAGTAATAATAAAAAGTAGAACTAGTAGATACATGTATAAAAATTACACTCTGGAAAACAGTCAACATGAGTTTACAGAAGAAAATCATACAAGTCTAGAGACAGGTAAAGAAGCTGCTAGGTGAGTGAACAAGGTTGGTATTGTCTACTTTGCCTTTCAGACCCTTCAACAGGGCAGCCTAAGTAAAAAAAGGCAGCCATGGAATAGGAAACCTCAGAAGTTAACAGTTAAAAGCAGAAGAAAGCAGCAAGTGCTCAATAAGACATCTGCACTACAACCTGCAGAGACCTTTCCTAAGACTTTTTCACACAGCATGCTCAAGAGTGATCTGAAAGGCGAGAAAGAAAAGCATGTGGGAAAGAAAACTTATTAACAAGATCTGGCAGTGGGTCTGCAGAAGAACTGTGGGAGCAAGCAAAATATCTGCTGGGCATGATTCCTCTCTAGGCAAACTTCAGAGCAGTTCAGAAAAACGATAAACACATCAACAAGAAGATTTATAGCTCTGGATTTCTGTATGGGAGCAACGCTGCTTTTGAAACCTCGATTCCTGCAGAAACAAGATTTGGACGATCATTCTGGGATGACACGGATCTCCATCCAAGGTCTTCTAAACTGACGGGCTGCTTGCAAGGTAAATGTAACAACATCGTGGAGAACATGGCTAAGGTGACATGGACTAAGGGGTAGCGGGGCCAGGACCCCGACAAGCTTGACGCTCACGGAAGTCTGTATGGTGAGCCCGCACAACTACACCCCCACACAGCATCAACACCACAGACCCCACGCGGGGCAGCGCTCTCTGAAACCCCCCCGGGACCAGAGCGTGAGGCCGCCCCGCCGCTCGGGGCTCGGCCGGCTCCGCTCCCCGCGTGTGCCGGACGGGCGGGCGGGACCGGGACACGCGTGTGCAGGGCGGGGCTAGGACCAGGACCCGCGTGCGCGGGGCCGCCCCGCCGGACGGGGATACGCGTGTGCGGGGCGAGCGGGCGGTGGGACGCGGACACTCACGGTGATCCTGCCGCGGTAGGTGCTGCGGAGGCCGCGGCACTCGGCGGGGTACACTCTCCTCTCCAGGCAGACCGTCCCGGCCGGCACGGCGGGGGGGGCGATGGACACCCCGACCAGCACCAGCGACACCCGGCTGTCCTTCAGCGCGAACTCCACCGGGGGCACATCCTGCAACGGCACCGGGTCAGCGCGGCGAGGGCAGGGGAGGGCGCGGACCAGCCGCCCCCC
Organism: Empidonax traillii; assembly: GCF_003031625.1. Classification (NCBI taxonomy): domain Eukaryota; kingdom Metazoa; phylum Chordata; class Aves; order Passeriformes; family Tyrannidae; genus Empidonax; species Empidonax traillii. The sequence continues at coordinate 167,295 of NW_020956001.1, read as the reverse complement.
GCCGCCCCACGAACCTGCACGGCGCGGTACACGCCCTCGCTGACGGCGTAGTTGAAGGACTCGATGTGGGCCGTGGTGAGGTCGCGCCGGGCCCTGCCGCGCCCCGGCGGCCGCAGCCGGTGCGGGTCCGGCGCGGGCCCCGCCATCGGCGCCTCAGGGAACCCCCTGCGGAGCGGCGCGCGAGACCCCGCCGCGCGCTCGGGCCGCCGCGTGCGAGGATCGCGCCGCCCCCTGCCCGCAGCGCGCGTGCGCACAGGCGCGCGGGCCCCGCCCCGCTCGCGCAGCTTTTCCGTGGCGCGCGGCTGATCCAGGGCCGCTGGCAGGCGGGAAGGAACTCCTGGTGCCTGACCCCGTCCCTGTGTCCGACCCCGCCCTGAGCCACACCCAGCCGGGCCTCCAGGAGCCACGCTCCCCCAGCAGGCGCTCCCGGCACCTGCTCGCCGGCCACCCGCATTCGTGTCCCCCCGCCGCCCAGCCGCGCGCACCCCGGAGGCCGAGAGCTCTGACACCCCGTCACCCACAGCGCTGTCTGCCCCCTCCGCACACCTGGAGAGTCAAACAGCAACTCCCGCCCACTACCGCAGCTCCCACCCGTGCTGGGACAGCCTCGGAGGCGAGGCCAGCTCGGTCACGCCGCGCTGTTGTCTCACCTTTGTCACCCCGAGGTGAGGGGTGGGCCAACTCCCGGGAAACACAACACATGCACCCACAGGACATGACTGTCCAGGGACCCGCTGCCCCAAGGAAACACGGCAGCCTGCGGGGTTTGCATGTTTTAATGATGGTTTAGGAGAGATGTGGATAGTCACTGGAGATCCACGAACTCAGGCACTTGCCAGCCTCACACGCACATGCTGACGTGAGAGCAGCTGGGGGATGTGATCCAGAGCCTGGCAGGCGGCCAGCTTGGCAGCACCCGATGTACCCCACCATCCTCTCAACACCAGGGTTTCCCCAGGGCTGCCACAGCAGACACTGTCAATGGAACATGATTATGAACCTACACATGGCACAGCATTGCTCCCCTGAGGGAGAGCTGCATGTGGAGAACAAATGCTGGGAGCAGGGACATGCAAGCAGTCCTGAAGGGCACTGGCCACAGCCACCAGATGAAAGCAGCTTTTGAGCCTTTCTTAGACTTGTCCAGCATTCTCTGTGGACTGTGGCCAGCCATCAGATTTCAGCAGAAACACAATAGCTGTTGCATGGGAACCATGACTAACTTATATGCAACAAGCCGCATCAGAGTTATCTGAAACCCAGAGTCCAGCGGGACCAGACCCTGCTGGAAAACGCAGCCAGAACACCTGGGCCAGAAATCCTTCATGGATGACATGAAGGGATACAACTAGGACTAGAGACATTCTGCAATATGGTAAATGTCTTCTAGAAACCCAGCACCATCCTGGGTGAAAGCTCAGGAAAGAGAGTAAGACCTTTTCTATTGACCTTTTAGCTGAAATAAGCTAGAAAACATTTATTGTTGTATATTCCTAAAAAAAGAAACAAACAAAAGTCTCACAGGGGCTTGTGAGTATCACTTGCAAGGTGCACCCATGGCTGCAATGTTCAGGCCTCAGCCACAAACACATTCTCTACCTCCACCTTGTAGCTAGTATTTTGGGCAAAACCTTAGGCGCTGTGCTCTCTGTCCTTTATAATTTACATTCTGTGCTTTACTTTGGGGAGCACTGAGAGAAGGTGGAAAATACACAAATTTTCCTTGAGAGGCTGTTGCTTACTGCTGAAAAATTTGGCCAATGGAGGATTCAAGCCTCCTGAATCCCTACCTCCCCCATGCCCAGCTTAAAAGGCAGGGTATGAATAACTGCACTGCCTGTAGTCACAACTCTACTGCCAAGCTGAAGCCCCACTTTCAAATGAACAGCAAAAATGGCCAGCTGTTAATCTACTACAATCAATCCAGGATGAAAAAGGGGGAAGGAAAGGCCCTGGAATTAGGAAGAAGATCCCTAGTCATTGCTCCTGCTGGTGGTACCAGCTGCTCCAGTGGGGGCCACTGTTTTTGCCTGTATCCAGGCAGCTTTCTCCCTCTTATCCTGCTACATAGCCAGGAACCTCATGTTACTGTGCAGTAAGGGAGTGATTCATCATCATTACTTAATCTCCTCCTTTTTAGGGGAAAAGGAGGAGATTTTCTTTCCCCAGAAAACAAGCATTTCTGCTTCATCGTGATGGGGAGAATTTTCTGTTCTAACTTCACACTCTGCTCATCTGCCCTAGAGCTCGTGAGAGCCCAGCTGTCACCTCAGGCACCTCCCGGATGAGAGCAATTCCTGTGAGATCTTCCCTTTGCTGGGCAAGAAGGTGTAATTCTTAAGTTCACATAAGCTAACATGAAAATGTCAATGGAGACATGGTGAACTTTTCAAGTTGATTAACAACCCTTAACAGCCTACATTTTACCTTGGCACGTTACTGCTATGTTTTACCTGGACTGCGGTGAAATTTTTACACCTATGTGCTATCATAAGGTTAAAAACCTCAGCCACGCCTTCCCCCATACCTGTCTCCCCACTTTATCACCCAGCACTTCCCATCTCATGAACCAGTGCATTCATGGTCCACCTTCTGAACATCCATGAGGCCCAAATCCAAAGACCAGACCTGGCATTCAGCATCTCGCTAGAAGTGGAGCCACCTGCCAGCACCTGCAGTGCAAGGGAACCACGCTGCAGCCCCCTTTCCACACAGGTCCTGCTCCCTGTCACTTCCCTGCGTGCACCAGTGCACTCTGCCTCTACCACGCACTCCGCAGATGCAGATCCGTGCTGGCTTCAGGGCGCCGACAACTTCAGAGGTGCTTGTGTGGTTCTTCGGGATGTGCCCTCTCTGCGATGCTTCCATGGGGTTTTGCTAAGCACTCTGTTCCCTCCTGGATTTGAGTGGCCCTATGTCAAACAGTGCCACTTGTAGATTCAGGGTGTGTTGCAATGAATGTTCATCCTGTGATAGCATGATCAAAACGCATCTCTCCAAGGAGGCCTGGATGCTTCAGTCCTGCCTACAGAAAGGTGCCAGGATCATCTGCTGGCATGAGATGAGTACACCAAAACACTAGGATCTTCTGAGGAATGCAAGAAATCCCATTGCTCAATTCACTTCCCATTATATATAGGCAGCTTGTAACCTCCACAATCTCTTCTTGTTTGTGTGTTTTGGGCAGCAGGAACCAGGTAATTTCAGTGCCAACCATCTCTCCCTGCCAGAGGCAGCAAACCACAGCTCCCAACACCCCCACCAAAGCTTGCTGCTGCTACAAGTGCCACCGTGCTCTGCAAAGAGCTCTGTCTTAGGAGGGACCTGCTGGGCTCACACTGAAAATTCAGAAACATTTCACAGGGTGGGCAATATGCCAGGGACTTAGGTTATACTCAAAGCAGACGTTAGCTCTGAAATTTAGAGACCTCAAGGAATTTAAACTCCCCTTCCCCCCAGAACACTTGCTTTCCCAGTTGTGTGGCAAACAGGAATCTTTTTCCTGGTCTACAAAACCTCACCCGCTTTCCTCCTAGCTGAGATCAAGTTGTGGACTGTGTTCATGGCAGAAGATTGCAATATTTGTCAAATGGAGGAGAATAAAATTGGCTGGATCAAACAGGATAAAAATCACTTGGGTTGAAAGGTTTCAGGTTCAAGCCTCAAATAAATCACGAAGGTGAAAGCTGAGAGAAGAACCTAAATTCACCACAGTGTCTCAGAAGAAACTGAGATCAGGTTTCTGGTATTTGAAACACTCAGCACAAAAGTGATGTTAGAAATCCTACAGGCCGCAAGTGAGCTCTCAGGGGGGCTCTCTACCTTTTTTAAACAGAATTCAACTGCATCAGACTGGGATAAGACACTGACTCAAATCTCAGTAGGAAAAGGGATAGCTATAAATAAACAAAATCGCCTTCCTTCCTTGCGTTAATTCACCGTCTGCAGTTCAGCACCCTTTTGCCAGCCATTGCCTAGGTGTTCAGCCAACCAGCTTGGAAAATGACCTAAGGAAACTGAATTCTCGGTGTTCCTGGTTTTAGGCACCCTGCAATGCAAGAGAGCTTGCTCCTTTCTATGTAACAGAGCAGGAACAAAGGAAAGGAGTCACCTATTTGGAGCGGAGCTAAGGCACTAATGATGCAATAGGTGAGGAAGGAACAAACACAGCGGGAGGACAACTTCATCTTTCTCTTTGCTCAGTTCCCTTAAAAAACCCAGTGTTATCTCTATAGAAAAGGAGGAGCTAATAGAGCATATACAGTATCCCTGTTGGAGTTTGATTTTAAGGTTATTTTGTTGTTCTCCCAGAGAGATTTGTTTCAGATATCAAAGTTACAGAAGCTGTTTCTAAAGTGGATTTTGGTGAATGCAGGCAGAGTTATCTGAGCAGCTCTGGCTAATCACAGCTTTGAGTGGATGCCTGTTTTGTTGTTTTTCCCTGTGGTTTCCAAGAAAATAAGAAGCCTGTCTCTATCACTTTTTGGCATATTACTGAGATAGGCCACCGAAATGTGCTGATCCCAGGGACGCAGTCTCTCCCTGTTCACAGCAGTGGCAGTCCTGATGTCATCACAGCTTGATGAAGATCGATGATGACTGGCTCATCTTCTGCCCAGTGTCATTGAGGGGGAAAACACTAGAGATGGCTACATCCACAATTCCTTGGCAGAGCTCTGCATACAGCTTCCTAAGAGATGAGAGAGACAAAATCAGATACCCAGGCAGGACAAACCAGCAGACCCACAACCAATTTTTATGTAGACATGCATTTTCCTGGCAGGATCTACAAGATCCTACTCCCATTACAAGGAGCAGCAGGGTGGCAAACAGGAAGAGGGCAGCATCTCTTCCATCTCCTCCCTGCGTACACCAGCAACTATCTTCTTTTTCAATGGTGATCCTATTCCCAATATTGTTCCCTGCCAGATAGGACCACAAAACCCATTATTTATGTTTACTATCAGGACAGGCTACAGAGCAGAGTCTCCACATCCTCAGGCCCCAGACTTGAGCCAACAAGATGTCTGGGAGCAGACATCTCAGCACCCCCTGTGCCAGCCTTCCATTTCGGGGAGTCCTGATTTACTATACCAGACCCCATTCACATGTGGATGTGCCCCAGAGAGACTGCTCTGATGCATTCATGGTTTGATGAAATGCTGTGCCGGGGTTAAGTTGTTCACATCAGCTTGTGACCAGGTACAGAGGCTTCACAGGACCTCCAGAAGCACAGGATATGTTTCACCATGGCACAACTCGTAGAGAGCAGGTTTAGGGAGAAGAGAGACAAGGTGTTTGAGATGAGTTAACAATAGATTAATTTTCTGCTGAAGGCAATACGTGTGTAACCTCCCTGAGCATGCTGGCATATGAGACAAGCTGTCTTTCCTAGGATTAAAAATGTCCTTTACTCCATGCCTTTGGGGATACATGACAGCAAGATGTTTTTTCAGCTCCTGGGAATGTTATTGGCTTTCAGAAGCCAATTTTTTTCTCTTTAAATGGGAACTGTGTGACATGGGTGCCATAAACTAGAATAACCTTGAAGAAAAGCCTAATTTGGCTATTAGCCAAAACCTACCTCAGCTGCTTTCAGTATCTTCCAAGTGCCCAGAGAGGCAAAAAACAGACAGGGCACTGCTGCAATCCAAATCCACCCAGCAATAGCCAAATTCTACCCATACAGCAACACAAGGAGGTGCAAGGCAGTATTGCACCAAGGTGCACATGGTGAACTGGGCATTCTGGACAAAGAAAGATTCCCAAGCCCTATCCCTAAAAAGGCTGCTGAACAGGCTGCCTGGTAACTTTAACCAGTATCTTTTGTCTACTGTTAGCGGTGATCTAATCTAATTTAATTTAATCTAATCTACATCTAGTCTGATCAAATTCTAGTGTACTGATGTACAGCCTGTTCTGTTTTGCTAGGGTTTTATATGATCCAGATGCTCATTTAGCAAAGATTTCTAGTCTCCTGCAGTTGTCTCAATCACATAATAGAGCACTTCCCGTTGTGCCTATGCAAAGATGTTCATGGCCAGGGCTGTTTGGCTGTCCTAGCCTCCCTGTGGCTAGTGGAAGCTTTGACCCAATGTCTGCAGCATCCACTGTGTGCTCTGGCGTCCTGTGCCTGCAAATTTAGTCACTCACTTCCAGCTGCCGCCCTTAATGCTACTCATTTATTACGTGTTCAGTGGCTCCACAAGAGAGACTGAGAAACACTCTGACCCCCAAAGCATTAAATCTGCAGCATAACTTCAGCCCAATAGTAATAAAAATGACCCAAGTTATATTCAAACTCATTTGTTCAAAAACTGAGGTTAGTGCCCCATCTCACACGAGAAAGAAGCCGGAGGATACCAAACACAGAGACAGGAGCAATGAGCCCAAATTGACAGCACTTAGAGCAGTATCCAATGTGGGTTAGTCTCAAAAACTCCCTTTTAATTCTCTTTCTTCCACCTTTTTCACCTGGAATTTGGACATAGCCAAGTTCTGGGTGACTCATGTGAATGGTGGCATCACAAGAGTATTACGGGAACTGATTACTCACTGAGCACACGCTGGGGCCCCATTGACTTCTATTAGCCAGACTTTCAGCTCCTCATCCACCATGAAGTCAAAACCAAATAGCTGGAAGCTCTGGTAGTGAAGATGCTTCGTGCTGATTGCAGGCTCTATACACATAAGGCAGCTTCTGCGAAGGGAAAAACAGAAACTCAACATTAAGAGCCCTGTGGACACCTGTTGCACTGCAGCTTCTGAGGGCATATGCATAACACAGTCAGGTGAAAGGGATTGCCCTGAAAGTGCCCCAAATTACAAGCTATATACCATACCTGCCATGGTAACCAGGTCCCTGCAAGTGAGGTCCTCCAGCCATGAAAATACACATGGGAACACCCCTGAATTAATTCCTAAAGAGCTGGAGAGCAGCATCCTCCCTCACTACTGTATCAGGCAAATTGAAAAACAAGATGTGCAATTAGAGCCTGGAGCCACAAAGGGCTGCAGCACGTCCCCAAGGAACTGCCACTGGATGCTCATTTGCCTCCAAGTCCCTCAAAGATTCTGTCATGTCGTTTTGGTGCAATCAACAGCAATGGGGTACTTGCAAAGTAAATTCCTTCATGAAGGATTGCTTTGTCAAGACCTAGATTCTCTAAAGCACCATGATCTCTGATATCTCTGTAGGTACTTTCTGTGCCTAGGAGGGAGCTGGCTCTGGAGACTGAGTACGATGACCAAGGCCAATGCCATGTGCTGCTGCTTGCTGGTGGTGGGGGAAGCATCAAAACCCCACAGACTCAACTCCAGCTTCATTTCCCCTCTTGCCCCTCACACCTTTTATAATCTCAACCTCTCCTAGCCCTGTCTTTTGACCTGCTGTCGTCCCTTATCATTCCATCCTTCTCCAGCCACAGTTGGCAAAATGCAGACATACTGACACATACCACTGAGGAAACGGCACCTATTGAGGTGCCTTTTCATTAAGCAATGCCATTGGGGTATTTACGGCCTTATCTTAAATTTAAGCAATTGAAACCCTTCCTTTCTTGGTCTATCTGCTCTCCCAGCTGTCTGTACACATTTCTTGTCACTGAAGGGTTATGTTTTCCTACGCAGCAAGTAGCTGACTACCTTATTATGTGTTTGATTTGCAGTAAGATGCCATCCTCAAGCGTTGTGTTCAGGGCATCCATCAGATACTGGTTGAACTCCTCAAAGAACATTTCATTCCCTTCCTCATATCGCCCATAGTTTTTGGAATATTCCTTCTGAATGCAGTGATTGGTCAAGTGGCAGGTTTTGTCCTGGAAATTAGCACTGTTATATGGTTCGGAAGAGGTCCGCAGGACACCCTCTCTGTAGAGGTAGATATTATATTGATGATCCACGAGAACCCAGCTCCTGAGGGACAAGAGAACAAACTCCAGTCTCAGTGGCTCAAAAAGAAACAGCATGAAAAAGTACTCTGGTGGTACAAAAGCAGAGAAGGTTACCTGATGTCAAACTTGCGATGCCCTGGCTCTAAAAGTAGAGGATTCTCCAGGTATTTCTGAATCACGTGCACTTGTCCCTGCTCATCGATGAAGTCCAGAAGCTCTGTAGCCTCTGATGAAATTAGGATCCCTTCTCCTGGCACAGAAAAATGAAGACAAAATTAGGTACAGGATCATTCCACCTTTGCTGGAGCTTTCTCAGGCCCCAAGTGGACCATGGCTCATTTGCCCAAAAAGCCATGCAACATGCAAGAACCTATGGATGCCATGGTGGCATGAGGGATAAGTCAGCTCAGCTAAAGTTATCTAATACTTCCCTGGCACTATGCCCATTCTTCAGATGTTTAGTTAACTTTTTGGCCTAAACCCAATGACTTAGTCTTAATTTTGTGCTGAGTGTTTTGGGGGAAATACTGTGCAAAAACCCCCACACTTCAAGGGGGCATCGAAGGTATAATAAAGAAAGGTTTGGAGCACAGGCAGAGATTGACAGGAAAGTCCAATGGGAAAATGCTCCTAGCTGTGACTTCTGAAGGTCACTGTCAACACAGCCCTGCAGGTACTCTCAATGCTCCATGCTCTGCATACCTGAGTCACAGCTTCTCAGCCCTACTGACCTCCCATTCACCCCAGCATCCTCCACTGAAAGGAAGTCCTGTCACCAAAGTATTTTTCTCACCCGTGCTTTATGCAGAGGGCAAGATTTTTTTAGTCCCCTGATCACAGCAGAGTCAGGCAGAAACTTGTACTGGCACAACTTCAACTGTGCACTGGAGGAAGAAGGGAAACAACATCCCTGTAAGCCAGTAAAGCCCCTGCAGTGGGAAGATCATAAGGCACCCATTCTGCACTGGACAGATGGCAAATCAAGGAGGGGTCAGCTTAACTGTGCACCTAGTCAGCAATCCAGTGAGGCAGCAAAGCAGCTTACGTGGGGCAGCTGTTCCTTCTCTCAAAAAAAAAGACCTAAACCTCTAGCCACACTTGAAATATCTCAACTTTTAAGTCAGGGCATCCAAAACCTTTAATTTTCCGGTTACTGATAAATGATGAAGCTTCCACTAGACCTGTCCCAAGCCAGGGGCTGTGCCTGAGCTCTATCTGTCTAGATAATCAATGTCAACAAGCTTTCTTCTTCATCAGAACTAATCCCCAGACACTTAAAACTTCCTTCTAAAAGATTAACATGAGAGTCTGCTTTCCACTTTAATTTGCAGCAGCACACTGATGAATACAAAAAGATATTCTGCTTTAGTGCAGAAAAGATGGGATCACACTTGAACATCAAGTATGTAGAGAATGTAACTTCCCCATCCTGCAGTAGACCAGAGTAATGGCCTTTTCAATTACCTAGGTTGATTTTTTGTCAGTTTACCACACAGAAACATTTTCCATCACTGGCATACCAAAAGGACTTATCTCCCCTTCGTTCCTGATGAAAAAAAGCCTACTCTTCTGATACTTCTTGGTAACAGCCAAGAGAGCAGACTAGCAAAGGAAGCCACCTCTGGCTTTCACATTCTTTTTGCAAGACTGGATCAAAAATGGCTCTGCAAGTATGAGTAATACACGTGGGCTTGTTCCCTTTGAAAAAGCCAGACTGGGCTGTGCTGCACACATGGCCAGGTAAGTTTTTCAATGAAGCCATTCTAATAATGTGCCCATGATAACACTGTAAGTAACAGACAGCACATAGTTATCAAAGCATTGCATCTACAGCTGTGTCCAGCTACCTCATAGCTCATTATTTCTGTAGAGCAAGTGATGTAATGACCCTGGAACAAGGAAGGACACATTATCACTTGGATATCTACTGCCCTATTCAAATTAAAGGGACATACAGACACTGCATTGCTTGTCCTTGCTCTGGTACCTTCCCCTGAGGCTTGGGTGCAATTTCAGTGTACTGAGCTCATGGCTGCTCAGTCTCTCAGTGTGACCATGGGAAGGCCACTGACACTAGACATCTGAGTCTGGTTGAAAGACAAGCAAGATTTCCACCCAGGTGAAGCCAGGCATAGCTGCAGCATGGGGAGCTGCACTCCTGGCCCTTGATGGCTGCTGTCCTGCTGATCTCCTCCCCACACCCTGTTCTGCTCCCTCTTACCTCCTGCTCTCCCCATTTCCCTCACCTAGTCCCTACTGCCTTCTCCCTGCAGCACTTTCCCACACTTTGAGGCACATGTGTAGAAATATGGAGACCCTTTCACTGCCATGCATGTTCTGGCTAGCATGTGCACATCACAACGCTTGTCAGGAGCCCCATGCCACCAAACAGACAAAGGAGAGCCCTGTGCTGCCTTGACTGGCATAGGGTTGGTAAGTGAAGCCCATCATAGACAGACTGGGTATCAGCTTGGCTCAGCCAAACCCTGGGACTCTATGGATCATGTAAGGAGTAAGGAATAACAAGAAATAACTCATGATGCTGGAGAATGAACCTTTGGCACCAGCTGAGGACTTGGCAATCCACACGTTGCCTTCTTTGCCTTCCTGCCGCCTGTTGTAAGCTGCCAAGAAGACTTCCCGCTCATCTGTCCTGGTGTTGTTTATGAGATGGTGAATTCCATTCTGTGCCGGAGCCACGGGGGTCTTCAAGTTTGTTGGGTAAATAACATATGACTCAGGGAACCATGTACAGGACTCCGATAGCTCAGGGCTTGTCTTGATTAGCCTGGGTGAAGAAAGACAGACTGTTAATCTCCAGAGTGTTCCCAGCCACATGGGGTCATTTAATAAGAACAAAATTCATCAACTGGGGTTTTTTGCTTGACGAGGAATAGCAGTTTACAGACAGTCTGTCCTAAATTATCATATTTTCCTTAGACCCTTGAAATTATGGTTTTCCTAAAGATACTACAAGCAACCCCAACTCACAGCCAAGCACTACTCTGATTCAGAACCTGCAGGCTATCATTAAACATTTTGATACCATGAAACTAACAGCTGAGAAGTTTCCATGTAAATAGAGCTTGTGATGCATTCCCTGCATCATCTCTGCACAAGGGAATTGATGAGGTGTGTTTGCTAACATGGATCGGGGCAGGAGGGATGCAGTGATCACAACTGGCAAAAGGGAGGCCAGAGCAGTGATGTTCTCTGTGCTGGTGCTTAGTCCTTGATCTCATTCGTACTGACATCTGACCAGGTGTCCCAGCTGTGGATGAAGACCACTGAAAGCAAGGACATGGCTACACGTTTCACATCCCCACGGATCTGGGATCCCCCTTGCACCACACAGTCCCCAAACTCTCTGGCACACCCATTCTACCAGTAATGTCTGGAGATGCCAGTGAACTCCTGTTAGCAGCGCCCAGGCCTGTTTTCTTTCACTGTCAAAGGAGTTGCCTGCCTTTCGGAACGTTTTGTGCTTTGCTTGAGGCCAAAAGCAGAGCTCATGACACGCTGTCTTTGTGCATTTGTGCTTTCCTGTTGAAATGGCAGTCAGTCAGTGACACCCTGGGAGCCTGAGGGATGTCATTTGTCTTTGGATTCATAAGTAGCTTGATGCATCATTGATTAGTGAAGTTAGAAAGCTCAGCCAAGCTCCAGGTGATAAAAACAGGTGTGCAGCTGCTTTCAGCACTGCCTCTAGACAGCAGGCCAAAGAGAAACCCAGCTGATAAGCACCGTGGGTGCTTGTTTAAAAAATACTCTGCCAGTTTCTGACAAACGGCATTACCACTGCCAAAGAAGCAACTGGAAACAGGTTCTTTGCAGGGGAAGGAGAGGCCTTGGATCAGCACACAGTCTGCAGGACTGCATCAGTGAGAGGCAGCACAAACTCTCATGTGGAATCAAACACTGAAGGAGACCAAGAGCTCTGACATGAAGATGCCCTAACGGCTGCAGAGTTTGCACAGGGACGAGGGTTATCTACAATGAAAGCTCATCCATGTTTCCCCAGGAGACCCTGGCATGGCAGGTCATGCAGAAATAACTCCCAGAGCTCTTCCTGGAAATGTCTCCGAGCACTTGTTTGACCAACAAATCTGATTAGCTAAAAGCATATTACTGTCTCATCTCTGTATGAAACAGAGAATAAAAGCAGTAGGTTTTAATTAAATGTCTACAAGGAAAAAGAGCAGATATGTTTGTGCTTCTTTTTCTTTTGATTTGGCTCTAATCTGATTCAATACAGTCTATGGTTTCAAGCAGGTACAACACAGTGGAAATGGCATTTCCCCTGAAGTTACAAAGATGCCTTTGTGCACACAGATAGCTCTAAAGACCAGCACAGGAGCCTGAACACAGCACATGGTAGGACACTCCTAGGGCAGCTGTTCTGTGAAATACCCCCTAAACAGGTCCAACACTCAACAAAGGTTAGAAAAAAAACTGTCAAGCCCATGTAGCATGTCAGTGAATTTCTTACTTCACCAGAGATGCTTTGCGGCACAGCTTGTCTGCTCCCCTGTAGTAATTCACCAGCTGCACAAGTCCAGGTTCATGACCTAAGAAATGGGAAAAAAAAGAGGTCAGACAAACTTCTCAGTTAATAAAGGGAAAACAGCTGCTTAGTGCAAAGGACCTGTGCAGTATGGGGGGGGGAGGGGGGAAAGAGGTTGTTTCTTTGCCCTGCATTATAGAAACAAGTTGTAAGCTGGTACTGGTTCCTGTGGTTTCCTTCTTTTAGTTGCAAAACCCCATGCATTTACCTGTTTGTTTTTAATCTGACACATCCATTTTGCAAAGGAAAATAATTATTTCCTAATCCACATTGGGAACTGGCAGCACCACACAAAAATGTTCTCCATTTGCTGGTGGCAGCTTTTAAAAACTAAGATTTCGGTTACTTTTAAATGCAGGTGGAGGATGCAGGGAAGCACACCACGATACAAAGATCACATCTTAGTGAAAGGCCTCTTTGAGCCTCTTGGACCTGGTATCACAAAACACTGGGAAACATTTAAAGATTTGGAATCTTCCTTCCCTCTAGCAGCAAGACCTGTTGGATAGCTGAGGTGGGAAGAAACCTCTGGGAGTCTCTGCTCTAACTTCTTGTTCAGTCAAAGTCTGAGTATCTCTAAAGAAGAAGATCATATTGCTTCTGTAAATCCTTGTCCCAGTGCTTGGCTGTCATCCTGGGTCCCCTTAACTATCCCAATGGCCCCTGCTAGAGTCACTCCAGGGTGTCTTAAGCCTTTCTTGCACTGAAAAGTCCCAAACTGGTCCCTGTATCCAGTTGTTGCCTCACCAATACCACACAGATACCACAGAGTGCCAAACAGATGGGTACTTCCTTACCAGTACTGGACTCCACACCACAGCCTGCCTCCTTTCACCTGCTCACACTACACAAACACTTGTGCTCAGCTGGAAGCTCTCTGGAAAGGACACGCTGGCAGCGAGTGTCTGAAGGGTAACACAAATCTGGGTAACACTACACAGCCTCTCCCACACAACCAGTGCAGATGAACACGGATGATGTGCAAGAGGCGAGCGATGCCCAGGGCAATACCTGGGTCACCAGTGACAGCAACTGACAAGTGCATCAATAGGGAAAAACACAATGGAAAACTGCTCTGGTTTGAAATGACCTTGGACCAGGGGAATCCCCCAAGCATGAGAGTTACTTCCACCAGCACCCCCTTTCAAAAAAAAAAAAGGCTTGTGGGAATGGACTGTAACCTTGAAAAAGGATTCAGAGTTTTAGTTATTCTCCTTGGTGTTTGCCTGGGAAAAAAGGCCTGGAGTAAACAAGACCAGGCAGCTGCAAGATCACAGAGCGTGAATATCTATTTTCAACCCCAAAGTCATGTCCGTGACCTTGGTCACTTTTTTATTCACAAATCTTTAAATACAAGACAGCTGAGAACCATCCTGCAGAAAAGATCCGTAACGTCAGACACTTCAGTGTGTCTGAAGTACCAGTACGGCCAGGTACTAATTTACTGAAAGAAAATAGTAAAAAATCTCCACGTTTTCTTTTGTTTCCAGTTTATCCTGGGGACACACATCCTCACTGCCTTCCTGAGCATCGCCATGGAACAGTGGGCTGCAACGTAGGGTCTGGTGGCCAGCAAAGAGAGACCATGAGGCAGAAGGGGAAATGTTCCGTGGTCTACACCATGCATTTAGCAAGAATAAAAAGCTGCCAAGGTACTGATCAAACTGGTGATCCTCCCATGGCCAGCAGGGCACAGTCCAGCATCCTCTGCTACATGAGGCCTCTGCAGCCTCTTCCTCCTTTCCCTCCGCTTAGCACAAACTGCTTTTTTGCTTGATGCAGACACTCACAGATTAAGGGCACAATCCCCCAAGAATTAAGTTATCAGTGAGAGCAAGAGAGGTCCCTGCAGCTGGACAGCAGCAGTGGCACATGCTGAGAGCCCCCACTTCTACCCCTCTCCCAGTGACCCAGCTTAGCCCCTGAGTAATGCAAATCCCTACAGTTCCCTGAATTAACTCTGCTTCCAATGAGTAGAGCCCTTAGGAAAACCAAACCAGCTTTGATGCAACAGTTGCTCAGGAAGACAGCTTTAGGACGATGAACCAGAAAAGATACAGCTCTTCGGAAGATGTACCAAAATAACCACGTTATTTTTGCTCTGAATGTATTGATTTCAGGCAACCAGTTCCTGCTATAGCAGGATGGTTTAAAGAAGCCAATGCCAAAGCATGGTGCCTCTCCACAGGTTATAGATGTGCCTTGGTTCTGAGAAATGGTTTGAGTTTTTGGGCGTCCTATGGCAACACAAGCTGAGGGGCTCACTGAAGTCCTTCCATCACCCCAGGAAACTTTTGGAGGATGGAAAGGGTTTGTAAGAGATGGCCACAAGCCATGGTTTGATGTGCTGTGTATGCCCACTCACATCAAAGAATGGTACTCGTTCTGCAGTGAGGCCTGATGCTCATAGGCTCTCCATGCTGGGCATGGTAAAGCAGAGGTCTGCTCGCTGTGCCTGCTGTCAGCACGTGTGAGCGGCCTCACTGCTTAAGGCTCTCAGTGCTTCCCTGACTGCTGCAGACACCCCAATGCTGGAAGGTGACCAGATGGCCTTGCCATGTGATGGGGACTTTCCACTCACCAATGCATGAGGAGACAAGGGAAGAGGTGCTGAAGCTGGTGACTTGCAAATCTGGGAGAGCAGTCAGAGCTGGGTCTCTACTGCAAGAAAAGGGGCTGCAAAGCTGTCCTGCCCCTGAGCTGCTGGAATGAGGGGGCTCCTCCTGTTTTGACATTACTGCAGCTAGAAGCAGTGCTGCAAAATCACCCCAGGAAGAAAAAAAACAGAGCCAAGATGACAGTGCATCCCTGCTTCCCGCCACACCCTGCAACACTGCCAGTGCCTGGCTTGGCTCTCCCTGCTTGTGGGCAGTCCATAGCACTTCCCCTCCCTGCTCCTGGGCTCCACACCATCCAGTGGAGCGAAGGGCCAGGGTGGCTGTGCTGACAGCCCCGTCTGCCATGGGACAAGCCTGCATAGGGCAGCTCCCAGGGCCCGGCATGTTGGCAAGTGTGACAGTGGGGGTCAAGTAGCAGGGAAAAAGGTGGTGGGCCAGGGCAGGGTGGGGCTCTACAATGCAAAGAGCCTCTGGAATTCCCCACATGCTGCTCCAGACATCCAGGGACTAGTGCTGTCACCCCCACCAAGCCCTGCAGAGGCACATCCCCACCAGCCTCGACTCTGGGGTGAGGGTTTGAGTGTGCCTGGTTTAGACCTGTTTCCCCACCTGTCCCAAACACCAGAAACACCCTATAACACCTAAGCTCAGCATTGCAATGTCCCTGCCCAGCACCAGGCAGGGGAATGCCACTGGCACCACTGTGCCCCGCACAAACCCACGCTGTGCGCCTGAAGCCCCCTGCAATGGTGCAAACAGTGCCAAGGACGTTGCTGCAGGACAAGGAGGGCAGTCCGGGAAGCAGGGCTCCACCCGGGGGGCTGGGACCCTAATATCTGCCAAATGCCAGATGGGGGGGGGCGGATGATCCCTGAACACCCCCCACAAACCCGCTTCACCACAGCACAGCCTTCAAGCTGGGCAGGGGGTGTTCTGGGGGGCACCGGTGAAACCATTCCCGGGGAGCTTGGGAGGGGGATCCTTCGAGTCCTGGCTGGCGCCAGCAGGGCCTGCAGAGAGCCCTGCCGGGGGTCGGGAGGCGGCTGCATGGAGACCCTTCGTTGCCCGCCCTTTGTTTGGGCGACGGAGGCCAGGGCGGCGGCCGAGCCCCGGTGACAGGATCCCCGGCGACAGGGATCCCCGGCGACAGGGAGCCCCGCACGCGGTCACGGCGACAGGACGGTGACAGGGGCCGGGGGGCACCGCCTCCCGAACGGCGGGGTCTCCGCCGGGGAGCGCCCTGCCCGTGCCCGCAGCGGAGGCTGCGGCGAGGACCCCGCCCTGCGGCGGTGGATCACCGGGGACGGGAGGGGACAGCGGCAGCCCCGGGCTGCAGGGGGACAGGGGAAGGCCGGGTCGTGCTGCCGGCGGGGGCGGCCGCGGTGGGGGGAGCCCTTACCCAGCCTGCCAAAGGGGAGCCGGTTCCTCTCGCCCAGCATCAGGTTGAAGCGGGGGTTGTCCCTGCGGAGGCGCCGCCACTGCCCGCTGGCCAGCAGCAGCCGGCTCACCTCGGCGTACACGCTGCTGCCCTCGTCCCGCACCACGAAGGTGTACATGGCGACGGGGGAGGGGGGTGGGGGGAGAGGGAAGGGGAACACCCCGCCCTACCCCCGGCGGCTCACGGGGCCCCGCCACAGCCCAGGCAGGGCCCTGCGCGGCCGCCGCCGCCCGGCCCGGCTCCGCATGGCCGGGACCGCCACCCCCGCGCACCGCCCGAGGAGCCTGCCCGGGCGGGGACTGACCCGGAACCAGAACCACTCCCTGCCCCGGCCCCGGCTCCTCCCCGCCCCGTGATGCCGCGGAGCCGGTGGAGGCGGTGCTGTGCGCCTCGGGCACCTGGCCCGGCCTCGCCGCTTCCCGCTGTGCCTCGGTTACTCCTGTCACCCCCTGCCAGCAGTGCTGCCCGCCGGTGCTCAGGGCCCGTCGCGGGTGCTCCCCTCTCAGTGGGTCCCCGCCGCTGGGCTCGGACCCCCAGCCGTGGTGTCCCGGGGCTGCAGCCTAGCCAGCACCCAGGCGGTGCTGCAGGCCGTGGGCACTGGCGGGTGGTGGTTGCCCTGTGACACCACAGCCTTGCAGGGCTGGTGCGACTCCAGCCTTGGTCTCAGCAGCCGGAGTCACTGCCAGGTCTGGGCTGGCCCTGACCGCACACACGGACTGCCGTGACCACCCCACGGGTACGGACCTCCTCTGGGAGCCGGGGAACAGCCAGCACGCAGAGGACAGGCAGCCCTCCAGCAGGACCCAGACAGGCGGGAGACGACAGCATGCCCATGAAATTCGGGGTGAAGGGGAAAATCAGCAATGACAGAGGCTGGAGCTGGAGAGGGCTCTGCGAGGTCTGGCAGGCGCAGCCCTGAGCCCTACAAACGGGCACAGCTGGGAAGTGGAGGGAAGGGGCTGTTCACTCAGGGCTCGTCAGACTGCATCTCGTGCTGTGTCCAATTCGAGAAGGATCTTGATAAACCAGAGTGATAAACTGCTGCTGAAAAGATAGCAAGTGAAGAAAGGGCCAGTTGTGCACTCCTACACGGTGGCTGTCCCATGGAGTCCCTCACTTCAGAGACTGTAGCGGCATGCCCTCGGGAGCACTGATTTCTGGTGGCACTTTCACTCTGGAAGAAAAAAACGCATGTTTGGGCTGATGGACAGAAAAGCAGGAAGCCTGACAACCCAGTCACCACCAGGCTGTCCCTTCATCTGCTGCCACTCAAAGACAGGGAATTGCAGGCAACAGAGGGGCTTATGTCCCCTGTGTCTCAGCGAACTCCATGTGCAGGGCAGGAGGGAGCTGACTCACTGTGCCTTCTCGACGTCCTCAATACCCTCAGGCAGGCACACGTTGAGCGTCTCCGGGAGCAGAAAGGCCACTGCGCCGCTGCACACCGCTACACTGCAGTATGTCACCTCTGGCAGAGACCTCCACACTTGGTCCAGCAGGAACACAAGTGGGGCCAAAGCCCCGCCGAGGCGTGCCACAAAGGAGGTGTACCCCATCCCATTCTGCCTGGAAAGGTGCAGACCACCACGAGAAAGAGGGGGGGGGGTACTTCTATCATATCAGATCTTGGGAAAAAGTGCAGAATTCTGCCCCTTCCCCTACATTTTTCTTTAAGTACTGAGACTTTTTTTGCCCCAGGTTTTTCCTCTGCCAGTTTTTTCCTAGGGTTTTTTTCTTCTTTCTTCATATCTTCCTACAATCATAGTATTTCCCAGAGAACAACTGTGAGAAATATTTATATCTATTATGAGAATGAAGCTGCAGTTCCACACTAAAAATATCTGCTCTAAAGTTATTTCCACTTTAAATGTCTAAAACCCTGAGAGCATTTTCTAATAGTAAGTCCTCTGACCTGCTGAGAGCAAACCCGAGTTCCAGCTTTTCCCAGGTACTTTCAGGCAGGTGGTATACACTAGAGATAACTGTGAGCACATTTGGTCCTGTTGTAGCGATGAGCCCAGGAGAGCTTGGTACAGAGACCAAAAATATGACTTAATTTTGAGGGGATGGGTGGCATTTCACACTGATAACAAGGATCCCAGGATCTGTTTGTGCATATACAGAACAAGCACTGCAGAAGGAACCAACAATTTTGTCTCTTGTCAAGTTCTTTGAGCGTGAAAAATACAAACCAATCTGAGATGAAAAGTAGCAGATCAGTATTACAAGTTTGGTTTAAATATGCATCATTTGCCACATGCAACAGACCACTGAAAGCTAAAGGACCAAATGGCATAGAAGGGTACTCTGGGCATGAAGGGACAGAGGTGAGATAAGTTACGAGGCCTGCTGAGATTCATGAGGGTTTTTTCAGACTTTCACAAAGCAGTGAGGTGGTTCCTTCCACCAGTCCAGCTATATCCCAAACTATGCAGACGGTAAATCTGGTTTTTTGTTAGTTACCCAGATATTTCAAGTAAATTCTTTTTTTCCTCCTGGAAGGCTAGTTAATCCATGCTTTAATATCATCTGATGTCCAAAAGACTCTCAAACATGTGGTAGTACGTGTCCCTTCTAAAACTTGATTTTTCAGGGTCTTTTAACAGTTGCTGACAGATTATCGCAGGGATCTGAGCACAGATGCCTTATAGAGTTCAAAAATCTTCCCACACAAAAAATCCTCACCTTTCCATTCGTCTCCCTGCCAGCATAAACTGACCAGGCATAACCCAACCACACATAACCCACATAACAAGAAAGGGTGGCTTTCTTCCCCTTTTTTTGTGAGTATGTGTAATCCTTAGAACCTGCTATTTCCAGAGGCAAGGGACCAGTCTGGCCAACAGCACGTCCTGCTGTGCTGATGTCAAATGCCCCACCGAGGCTCTGGGTGTGCATTCAAGGGAGTGGCATCTCTTACCTCAGTATGGTAGGGTAGAGCTCAGAGGTGTACAAGTAGACAGTAGTGAATGCAGCTTCTGAGAAGCCTTTGCCCATAATGGCTACTACAGAACGCAAGGAGGTGAAGGCTAGGGGAAAGAAAAGGCGTATGTGACAATGGTCAAAGAGCTGCCTCTAGGAAGAAGCTTCCTGTGGCCTCATGTATAACCAGGGAGAAGGTTCAATGCTCCCACAGACAAAATGGAGTTTCATAGCCCTGGAGCTGCTGTCTCCAAAGGTTGGATCTGTCAGTTTGTTGTTAGCCCAAATGGGAGCTGAAATGATGAAAGGATAGGTCCTGACATTTCCCATTGTACAACATCTATAATTAAGATAGGCACTTTACCTTGCTGGGCCCTTCACAGATGGAAACCATCTGTTGCCACCAGATACTAGGGCTACCCCATATGACCTAGTCTCATAGACACCTCTTAGGTGGAGGACTTTACTATACAGAATTGCCTGTGAACATGATCTGTGGTTTTCCTTCTCTAGCACTACACGGAATGGAAACCTCCCCTTTAGCAAGTACTGCAAATAGCAGAAGAGCATCTCACACTTGGGAATGACAACGTTGGCTCCTATGCATAGTCCGGTCAGGATGAGTGTCCACGCCTGACTCTGCCGCCGTCCAACTCTGTTCACCAGCACGTACATGATCATCTTGGCTGGAATCTCAATGACACCAAACACAAACTGGGAGAGGTAGATGTTGAGCCCAAAGCCAGTCAGGTTCAGGCTCATGCCATAATAAGAGAAGGAAACACCAAACCTGCAAGGAGTGTATAGAGATGGGACTTAGGGAAATCCCTCTGGGGAAATGCAGGATGAAGCCCCCATGTGAAGCGACACAGCTTACCACACGACCCCAGAACACAGAGAGATCTTCCGCAGGACTGGTGTCCTGAACAAGCTGATGTAGAAGTAACTCCCTCCTGGCTTTTTGTCTGTTGCCATCCTTGTCAGGGCCTGGGAGAGATGGAATGAAGGAAATAGTTCAGCTGCTGTATTTTTAGGATCCAGACATGAAACCCTAGACAGGCTGGGAACTTTACCCTTCCCAGCTTCAGCTCTGCCTTGGATTTATCACGCATTCCCATTGCAGAACAATTCTGTGAGCATACGTTGTCAGAGGCATGTCTTCCTACAGCTTCACAGATTGCCTACTGTTTTAGACCTGTTTTTCTTCTCATGGCCCCTTCTTCCCTCTTACCCACATACCCTATGTGGCAGAAAGGGTTGTAGAGAAATGGCAGATCATGGTGTTAGCAAGGTCAGTGTTGGTCAGTTCCACACTATTCACCATGTGGCTGCCTGCTGTTTTATGAGGTCTCAAACAGCAGCTAACAGTGAGCTGCATGCTGTGTTTTTGGAGTGCATTTATAACACTTTAAATAAAGTGTAATTATTTATACATCTGTTTATGTAAATACATACATAAAAAAGTCAAGGACACAGGAGTGAACCCTGCCCATGAGGAAGAAGAGAGTGCTTATTCACGAAGGCTTTTGGCAATTGATTGAGGGGTAGGTACCAGTAGAGTTAGTAAGTTCTGCTCACTGGTTGAGATGCAAGGAATTCACACAACCGCAGGTCTGCAACGCAGCTATACCCAAGCTAGTTGCCCTGGGTTCGCTGTGTATTTAATGGAGATCTCTAGCGGAAATGATGAAGTCATTTCACTCCAGAGGAAAGAACTGCATTCGCATTTGGTCAGGAGAATCGCACGCCAGCCCCTGCCGGCTGGTCGTTAGATTGCAGTTTAAAGGAGGCTTCAGACAGTAATGATGTGGATACCTACTATTGGGAGAGAATTCCTCTCAGCCTCACTTCACTGTGTCCAAAAATCATCAGCAAATGCAGGGTAGGACAGTTAAAATTGATTAGGTTATGAAACATAGGAAACCTTGAGAAGAGAGTCCGCTAAGTAGTTATATGTAATCTCAAATCAGTATCCTCTTCAGAGAGAGCAAAGCCTCAGCCAAAGCTTTTGCTTAAAGACTTAATCCCAGCCTCAGAGCTGCATGGGCCACACCATTTTTCTGTCATAAATCAAAAGGGCTAATCACCTCTTTGAAAGATATTAAGAAACTGCTTTTTAAAAATTAAATGCTGTCCATTTGTTAGTGTTCCCCTTCCTCTTCGTTTGTTCAGACATCAAGCTGAGACACTTCATTCTTTACACCTTTGGGGCCAGGCAAAAATGGATTCAAACCAGTGGATGCATGTGTACTTAGCCCAGTGCCTCACCCTTGCCACATCCCTTTAAAAGTGCTGGCAGAACCATGACTGACTTGAAAGCAAAGTTTTAGCCAGGGGAAAAATTTGATTATGCTGAATGTTCTTTACACCCACACTGATTACTGGGGCACTGTTGCTGACAGTCTTCCAGTTTCATACATACACTAAATACAGCCTAAGGTGGACTAGCTTTTGCATTTTTGAATCGTACTACATGGAGTATTTCAAGTGCAATATGAGAGAAAATATGCTACCCACATGTTATTAATGTGTGTTTGCTTTCTTCCAGCACTATACCAACACTTGGCAAATACTACAGTGACCAAGAAGGTAAACACTAAGTTGGATGAGTTCCTTGTGCAACTGCACAGTCTCCTGTCTGTTATAGGAGTGATGCCTCTGCCTTATTTTCCCTGGCTGCACTTTTCTCTCACTGTGTATTTAGTCCAGTGTCCAGTCCACTGAGGCCACTTGTCATGGCAATAATGAGTGGAAAGACACTCCATGTAATGAAGGGGATTTCTGGTCTTATGGGTACTGGGCTGCTGCTTATCATTAGGAGTGAATGTAGGTGCTTTCTAGAGTAAAAAGGAGCATGGCACCCTGTGCACCACAGTGCCCCACAGAACACACTGCAGGCTGAGCATTGCTTCAGGTATCAAATGGAAGTAAAATATAGAAAGTGAGAAAGGAAGAGCATGTGTCTGGATCTTCAGTTTCTTACCTCTGGTGAGACAGCAAAATCTTTCCTTCTGTTCATTCTTGCACATCTAAGCAGATGCCTGTGAGCTTGCTTCATTTTGCCTTTGGCTATGAGCCACCGGGCAGACTCTGGGACCCACCTGATGCAAGGAGAGAAGACAGTGTTCCTTCATGTTTTCCACCCCACGTTCATGGCTCTGGTCTCTTTATGACACTTCGACCTCAACCAAAAATAGCAACTATGGTGCACGAGAATAAGAGTAACAGGACACCCTTTTTGCACCTATATGCTCTTCTACCCCTAGAGGAGTGCAGTCTGCTAACTGATGTATGTCTAGCCAAAATTTTAATCATGTGATCTTTGATCAAAGCTTGAATTTTCTGAGCTGGTTGAAGTTCCAAACTTTTATCAATTAAAATTGGCCCCAGAGAGTTTACACATTCGTGCTTTCTGTGACTTCTTAAACTTTGAAATTGTAGGATATTAAAAATTACAATGAAGTAGTGAGCTCTATACTTTTTAGTTGCTTAAATTATTTGGTTTTCACAATAATTCAACCTGCACAAGACAGTCAAGCGGGTCTGAATCATTCAGATTGCAGCCCTCAGGAAAGTGCCCAAGCCAGTCACTGAACGACCAGGGATGCTGTGCTGTGTAGAGCTAACTAGCAACTCAGGGAGGTCTGCTTAGCAGACCTGTGTAGGGTAGGAGTCCTGTGATTCTTATTTTTCTGTCCCAGCAAAAGATCCAGCGCTTGTCTTAAACCAGCGTGTGCAACTCCCTCTCCTTGGACTTCTCTCTAATCTTGCATCTGCCTGCAATTCATGGCTACAAGCCCCAGAGCTTCCCAGGCCACAGTGCAGCCCGTGTGGCCTAGGGGGTACATGGTGGTGTGTGGGTGCCCAGAGCAGTCAGGGCCCAGCAGAAATACCCCTGAGTGCCCAAGTCCTGCTAGAGCAGCCAACACCTACCTCCTGCTACACAAATCTGTCCCTGGAGAGAAATGAAAACCAGAATCTGCCATTCTCATGAAGACTTTCAGCTGAGCAGTGCGGCCAGTGGGAAGATTTACAACTCTGAAGAACTGTGGGTTTGAGGTCTACTGAGGTCACATAGTTGTCAGTCTCTCATTGGAGTCTCCCACTAGAATGGTCTGAGACCAGATCCCTGTAAGCTGTTCATGATTCAAGTGCACTAAATTAGATTATAGCAAAACTAATGAACAACTGCTGTCACTGTTTAAGCAGTAACTGAAAATGACATGCAGAACAAAAACGTTTGCAGAACTGGTCTTGTTGAAAGTTTTCGTCTCCTTCCCACAAACTTACAACCCAGTGCACCTTGGGAAATATAAAGAAGGAAAAGTGGCATTTTGTGCTCATCACTACTGTCTCTGGGGTGTAATATTATGTGTTTTTGTTGTCTAATGTGTCCACTGAGTTCTGACATTGTGTCAATAGTATCTGCAGAGTGCTAAATTAGATTTTAATTCCATACTTCAGGGAGTTTTAATTATCTGCTAGTCACTGGCCTTTTGAGTGCTTGAATTTTGATCAGACTACAGTATATTTTGTTGGAGAACTAATCTTTATAAAAGATACAGTAAGAGAAAAGAACCAAACAGCTGCCATGGAAAGGGTGGGTCCAAATGTATCTGTGAATTTCAGCACTTCCAAGGACTCAGGTTTTTTTGGCTAGTTGTCCTAGAAAGCAAGCAAAACAACTCAAACTAAAAAACTCGGCAGAACACATATTTTAGTTGTGTTGGACTTGATCAGTGAAATATCAGATGTTGCTCTTTGCCAGAAAGCCGGTGAAACAGTACATCTTTCTTTAGCCATTGAATAAAAACAGCACCAGTTTATATTCCATTTTTAGTAAGGATTATTTGAGATTTTTGTACTAGATCTGTGCAGCTGTTTAATCTACTGCTTCATGCTGAGGGACAGACACAGTAAGCAAGCAAACCATAGTCTTCAGAAGCATCCTTGATAGCAGCTGAAAGGCACTTTAGGATTTGGATATCGCTCTTTTTGTTCAGTGATTATGCACATAATTTTTGGACCCATGTGTCTAACAATCAGAACTTATTCTGCATGGTTTCCAGCTACAGCCCCCCATCCCCCTGAGGGACACATCTGTGACTTCTGCAGTGTGATCCAGCACTGCGCTCCAAAAGGAACCAAACAACCACCCTAAGTTGAAGGAGACACGCCCCCCGTTGCTGAATGCTTTCAGTAGGGCAGTTGTGGGAATACCTGCTTGCTTATTTGAGCACAAGCCTTTTTTTCCAGCCAGTAAATGGAGCTGCTTATTCAAAGGACTGTTTCGGATTGTCAGCTAAGTTGATGCAATTCACTTCACATGACAATCACACTGTCAGTGAATGAACTCTGTATTCTAGTTTGTATTACTACATGAAAAAAAAATCAAAGTTACTTCTATTAAATGAACCATCTCCCATTTTAAGCGTTATGACATGTCATATATTTCTTAAATAATGCTACAGGAGGGAAACAGGCCACAGAAAGCAAGTATATTTGGCCCATCAGAATGGTTACACAGCTGCGAAAGCCATGGGAAGTACAGAGGTAAATGAACCTGACCTGGCCTGAAGGTGTCATTGGATCTCATGGAAAAATTGGTGCCAAAAGTATCCTTCCCAGTGAGGTAGGGACAGAGGATGGATAAATTAGTTATCTTGAGTTTACTGAGGATTAAAGACAAGGGTTCTGGTCCTGCCTCCCTTTACTGAGGTATCTTTTCTTTACTCTAACACATATGACAGAGCATGCAGCACCAAATCCTGCTCCCTTGTGCTGCAACCTGTCATCCAAATGCCTGGCCTCAGCCCCAGTCCTGCCTCCTCCTTGTCCCCAAAGCTGTGATGTGTCCTTTGCTCCTGGCCTTGTTGGAGAGATGAAACCCAGGCTCTGCTGTCGTCAAAAGCTGCCACGCGTGGGCAATCCGAGTGCGGGACACAGATGAGTCCTGCTCCTCTTGAAGTTGCTGGAGTGAACCCCAGGATCAGCGTTCTGATGTTTGCCAAGCTCACAGAGCAGAGTAGGCAAATCACAGCCTGCTCCCATCCCCACCAGCCACCCTGTCACTTCACTCACCACAGGAAGGCAATGCTCAGAAGACAAGGTCCTGTTACAGCTACCAACAACCAGTGCCATTCCCGCACCAAGTACGCTACCATGGCCAGCAGCATGTTCCCAATGCTCCAGAAGATGCTGCTCAGGATCCCGGTGAAGGTGCGGTGCTCTATGTCCACCCACTCCATCGCTGCAAGAGAGAGGCAGCGCTCAGATGGGACACGCAGGAGTTCTCCAGGAAGAGCTCTGCAGGGCTGTTTAACAAGTGCAAAGCCTTGTAACATCCCTGGTCTTCTCCTTGACAAGGTTCCACTGTTTGGCCAATATTTGGAACATTTAAAATATTCATCTACAATTCTTGACCTCTTATAAAGCTGTAAGCAACTAAAATAAAACTTTTTAAAAAAAGAAAGACTGGTTATATATTTAGAAACAGTG
>NW_020956001.1:135341-140997 GCF_003031625.1 Empidonax traillii | reverse complement strand
TAACAAGTGCAAAGCCTTGTAACATCCCTGGTCTTCTCCTTGACAAGGTTCCACTGTTTGGCCAATATTTGGAACATTTAAAATATTCATCTACAATTCTTGACCTCTTATAAAGCTGTAAGCAACTAAAATAAAACTTTTTAAAAAAAGAAAGACTGGTTATATATTTAGAAACAGTGTTAAACCCACTTTTTTTTAAATGCCATTCAATAGCATTCAAATGGTCTTCTTTGTCAAAAAGATTTTTTTTTCCCTCCTAACTGTCTTGCTTGCATTGTTTCCTATTTCTCTGCCCACTCATTATTTCAGATTAAAGAAATATATTGAGATGAATTGTAACTCACATGGAATCTACCCAGTGTGAATACTAATGCACATGTAAAGCCAGATGGTGATCTTTTCATTTGTGTGTGTAAACTAAAAAAGCCATTTTCCCTCCAAAGATCTGGACGTCAGCAATCACAGATGTCCCTCCTAAGGTCTGCTTTGTCTTGCAGGCATCAACTTTTTTAATAATAAAAGATATAGCAATCCTTGTTGGGTCTTATATGGACTTTTCTAGTATTGAAGCCATTTTAGCTTGATTTTTTCTGAATCTGCAAAAATCTTGGAAATTTTTGCTGCATCTGTAATTTGCTCTTGGGTACTGAGACTCTTGCCCAATATGTCCCAACTGTATCTATAAAATTAATCAGTGGTCTGTTGGGTACCATGAAGTTTGGAGCTTGTTTTTATTAATAATAGTCTAAATTCTTCAGCTCCAGTTTTGCCTAGCTCTGTATGACTTTGTGTGTGTGTGTTTGTGTAGTTCTTCCCTTTGTAAAATACAAAGATTGGGAACTTAGGAAAGCTGTGCAGAAACTCAAGACTAGAGAAATAGAAACACCCTCTAAATGACACGCCATCCTTCTCGTGCTGAGGACAGGGCAATGCTGCTGAATTGTCTTAACAGTGTGTACTTGAAGGGTGGGAACTCTGTATCAAAGGAAAAGGGCAGATACTTGGGTCTACAACTTTTATTGTACTACTGATGACGCTTAACAGCAACTGGGTAGCATGGGTTGCAAGTGTTCGTGCAACAGAAGTGGTTGTATTTTGACTAGACTGTTAAAGTATTAATTAGACAAACAAAAAAATTGTAATTCTTGGATTCTTCCGAGAGTGACGTTCTTTTGGCTGCCTGTAATAAAATTGCACGCACAGTTTCCAAACTCTCGTTCCTACTAACTCTGTCCTGTCTGGTAGACAAGTCTCTTCCTGCCCACTGCCTGTCAGGAGTCCCCCTGTACAACCAGACACCCACAAATCCCCACATACTTACCCAAAGGCAGTACAATCAGGGAGACGCCACTCAGGGCCACCCCGGTGAGGGTCCGTGTGATGGCCAGCATGCTGTAGGACACCGAGGCAGCACTCAGCATCCCAAAGACAACGGAGCACACAAGCGACAGCAGGAGCATGGTTTTCCGTCCGAACCTGCCACAAGCACAAGATTGGTTACAGTGGCTGGAAACCTGGTCACAGGAGTATGGTTTGAAGCGGGTAAACCAGGGATTTTAGGAGAAAGTTAAAATATTGCCTGCTGTGCAAAGAGTACAAGAGGCAACATCCTGGAGAAGAGGAAACGGCTCTGGATATAGCTGGTGCAAGAGTGTTGCACTCCCATTCAGAGGGCCAGACTGCCCCATGGGCATTGGGCATGGGCATCTCCAGTGGAAAGAGCAACACTGCTCAGAAAAATAAATCAGGCTCCCCTGGTCAACAACATCATCCAAAACAGTGATGTCAGCTCAAAATCCCCTGCTGCTGGCACACCCTGCTCCCTCCAATTACTGTCCACACAGCTGGCTCAGCATCTCCTTCTCCCATGGCTCACTCAGGACCAGACACTGCCACCACTCTCAAGAAGGAGAGAGAGTCACGACATTTTGGACCTGCTTCTTGGAAGGAAAACAAAGGCATCCAATTGTCATTGGATGCACATGCAATCACATGTGCAAATAGCCCTGATATTCTAAGGGATCTCTGAGGAAGTTGTTCCCCGAGGGATTTGGAAGTCCTAGTATCTTACAGCACGTCCAGAGTCCTGTATGGAGAGTGGGGAGAAATACAGAATATCAAATACACACAAATGCACACGTGTACACACAGACACACACATAGAGAAATATTTCTGCACGTATTTCTACACAACCTAATCAAAATGGAGCACAAGGTGTCGGTCTCTTGAGGTACATCAGCACAGCATGTTAAGAAAACTTAGGTTCAAGCTGGAGTAGTAGATTAAGCCTGTCAATAGGGACTGTTCAGTTTACAAGGATTGAAATCCTGCTCTGATCCTGGCATTAGGGCTCTCTTAGTGGCCACCTGAGAAGGATGGTGGCAGGAAAAATTGCTTCAGGGGAAAAAGTGGTGTACTGGGACATAATGCCACAGTCACATTCCTAAAAATAATCATAAATTACTTAGTTCAGCAGATGAGTAATTAATCTACTGCTGAAAAAAACAACTTCTGTCTTGGGCATGGGAAGTTTACTGGATATGCTTTAAAATTTAAGCACGGACAGTTTGCAAAAGACATCGCAATGCCCCTGGGTCAGAACAGGATACACCCAGAAACACGCCAGAGCTGGATCCAGTTTCCAAGAGATAACTACGTAAGAAGGAAGACACATTTTTCAAATTATTTTCCTTGAAAATACAACAAGGAGGATGTAAAACCATGAGATTTCTCACAAGACTCAAGACAGCTGTTTAATGACACATTACTAGACTCTCTCAAAAAATGCACACCACCTGCCAGGAAAACCAGAGGCGAGCTGGCAGGATTGAACTGCAGGATACACGGAGGCTACTAGAAAAAATGCTGTTAAAATTGTCTTCAAAGAGAGTGGCAGGAAAGCACAACCTCTTGTAGAAACTACAATAAAAGGAGCAGACTGCACAAGCATAAGATTAATAAAAAAGCCATTTTCATAAAAAAAAACAGCAATATGGAATTCTGCCAAGGCATCATAGAGCCAGTTCAATACAAGGGAAAGGTACCAAAGGAGTCTTCAGAAAAGAGCAGACAATAACAGAAACAATACGTGGTTTTGCATCTCTATGTTCCCAGTGAAGGTTGCTGAAGGATTTACCAGGGTAGAATTTGTCAGTAAAGTTGTTCTCAAATCCAAATATCTGTCAAGGCATAGGAAAAAAACAAACCTGAACAGTAGCAAAATGCCAGGACCAGAGGTTTTCACCCTAGGGAACAACAGATAAAATCTCTGCCTCACTGTTAGCACAAAGAAGTAAGATCTCATCTCTATGACAGAAAAGAAAGGTTGCTAATGGGGAGTCAACTTAAAAGAGATGATAGGGAAGACGTGGGGCATGGCTTCTGCCGTTTAACAGATCTGCCAAATTTACTGGGTGTGCTTCCCCCCACGCTGCAATTACATGGGCTGCAAGGATTTCCTGACAGGCCTTGTAAGCCTTGCAATGCAGCTCAGGTGCACCCTCAGCTCCTCTTCAGTCTGCTCACAAGGGCACAGCTGACTGTGAAACTCTTGTTAGCTGCCACTCAAGCAGACTCAAAGGTCCTTGTCTGACCAATTGGAAGGCCATCCACAACTTTGTCTTTTTCTCTTAGCTTCTCCAAATTTTGTCCATTTCTTCTGTGTCCTTTTGAGATGGGGAAGAGGCATGGAGGGAGATGCACACAGAATTCAGGATATGGGACCACCATGCATTTACATGTTACTGCATAGTGATAATAGTGATACTAATTGTATATTCCTTTCCCAATGATTCTTGATTTTTCACTTGCTTCCCCAGCAAGTGGAAAATTGCTGTGTGGATGTTTGCCTAGAGAAAACTGTGTTTGTCAAAACACCAAAGTCTTCTTACTGAGTAGCTAGGGTCAGCTCAGAGCTTCCATTTTAAAGGAGAAGTTAATTTTTTTTCCTCTATTTTAGATTAATCTGCCCTGGAATTTTATTTTCTGATCCTCCCATCCAGTCACAGTGTCCTGTAGCTCCTTCTGCAATTCTCCCCGCTTGGATCTCATCTCTACCACTCAGCATCACCTCCCCACTTGCTCTCTTTCCAGATTATTTAAAAATGTGCTGAAAAGCACACAAATCCAAGAACAGGTCCCTTCCTTGACACTTACATCTCCTTTTCTCCTTTCTGGCTTTTAATCAATTATTTAGTCATGCAGAGACGTTCCTTCTTATCCTAGGGTAGCTCAATTTTCTAAGAAGCCTTTGGTAAGGAGAATTCTTGATACCATCCATGTAGGTGGTGTCTTCTCTGTTGGTATGCCTGTTAGTGCAAGCAAAGAAATCCAATACATTTGTAAGGCATGGATGTTTTGAAAAAAACCCAACTGATTCTTCACTAGTGTGTCCCATGGGGCACTGGCTCAATCTTTCAGAGCAGTTTCTGCCAATTTGCCTGCTACAGTCAGATGTCAGGCTGCCTGGCACGTAGTTCCTGAGATATTATTTGGAGACCAGTTTAAAACAGATTTGAAATGTGATACCATCCCAGCCCTCTGCTGTGGAGGTCACACAATGCCAGCTCTTCTAGCTTTTCCATCCCAAAGGTGCTGTAAGGCTCCAGGATAACCACTCCCTGCTCCCCTAATTCATCTCTGTCTTCTATCAGCCTATTTCAAAGCTCCAGCACCTGCCCCTACACGTTCTCCCACTGTGAGCACAGACTCATTTATCTCTCACACTACAGTCTTTATATTTCCAGATGTTCCTTTTGTGCCTTTGTCTTCTGCTGGCTCTTTCCCCTCACAATCCATTTGTAAAAGAAATTATTTTTCATTTTGTGCTAACAGAGACCTTTTCTTCTGCATTATTTTGTCACGCTCCTTCTCTTGATTCTGAATTTCTCTTCGTCCAACTGTGCTATAAAACTATTGTAGATACAAAGCCAAGACACACAGTCTGAAGATCAACTAGGTGTTTTGGATCCTTGTAGCAGTATACACATATACTCATGTGCAAAGATATGGACTTTAAAATTCCCTCTTGAGCACGAAAGCCTCGGGGTCCTTCATACTGTGAAGCTGGTTCCCCTCTGCAGTAGTTTTGTAACTTGCTGCACACTAATGCATGCTTGCTTCCAGAAGAAGGAAATAGGGAAGGAGTTTCCTGCACAGGAAATCCAGTTTTTAAATCATGACTAGCGTACAGTGAATAACATCCTAATTGTGTGCCTGGTCTACGTATCCTCAGGTGGGTTTCCTGGTTCTGCTGTTTGCAAAAATATTGAATTTCTTAATTGATGCTTTTTCTAGCTTATCACTCGGATTTTCTTTCAGGTTTACATTGTCACATTCCAACATTTAACCAGAGAGCAGATTTGTTCCTATTCTCCTCATTCCTTCAGCTCTTCCTGGAGGAATACCTCTTTGCTTATAAGAAT
This sequence comes from Empidonax traillii, assembly GCF_003031625.1. Classification (NCBI taxonomy): domain Eukaryota; kingdom Metazoa; phylum Chordata; class Aves; order Passeriformes; family Tyrannidae; genus Empidonax; species Empidonax traillii. The sequence continues at coordinate 135,573 of NW_020956001.1, read as the reverse complement.
CTCCTTTACCCTAATTCTTTAGTAATGAGAGAATCAGCTCTTCCTTGCTGGAGACTCTTCTCTTGAGCTATGGCATACATTTGTTCTGATCCACTCACTTGGCTGTCATTAGCCAATTTGCCTATAACTTGCAAGAGTTAACCCTTAACCTCTTTTAAGACAGTTTTTTCCTGAATATGGTCTTGCATACTAGACTTTTTTTTTTTTTTTTTTTTTTTTTTTTTTTTTTTTT
>NW_020956001.1:132777-134901 GCF_003031625.1 Empidonax traillii | reverse complement strand
TGTTTCTGCAGCAAAACTGACTGCAGTTGACAGTGGAAGGGAATCCTAACCAGGGCCAGTTGGCAGTGGAAGGGAATCCTAACCAGGGCCAGAGCTGCTTCTCTGGTGGACTGCTAACTCACTGATCCATTAATTATTTACCCCTGCACTGCTTCGTAGTGTGACTTGAATCCCATTTTCAAGTGAGAGGCTGGATTCTCCTTTACAATTTTCTTTTCTCCATTCTCTACCCCTCTGATTGCCAGTTGCAGGTCACAGATCTGTGAAATTCTTGTCATGAAACTGAGGCCCTGGAGGAACAGCCTGAAAGGGGTCAAACCTGTCGGAAAGGTATCCAAATACCACGGCCCCCATCGTAACACCGATGAAGAAGAAGGTTGCTGTTGCCTGGTTCAGTCCACGGTGCTCACACACGAGGTCCCACTGAAACACAAGGTGAAAATGACACTGAGTGCCCAGTTTGATCTCTGTTGCCTTTTCACACCCCTTCACTGCAGCGGTCAGCCATCGTGTCTTGCAATTTATATCCATCAAATCTGATTGAGGGGTAGAATCCTGCACTAAACCGCACATGAGACAGAGCTGGAGTACTGAAAAATGTAAAGTTGAATCTTACAGAAGTCACAGTTACCTATGCTACCTATGACAGCCTCCCTGTGAACACTTCATAGAATCATAGAATATGCTGAGTTGGAAGACACCCATCAGGATCATTAAGTCCAGTTCCTGGCCCTCCACAGGACACTGCAAGAATCAAACCGTGGGTCCGAGAGAATTTCTAAACACTTCTTGAACTCAGACAGTCTTGGTGTAGTGAGAACTTCCCTGAGGAGCCTGTTCCAGCGCCCAACCATCCTCTGGGTGAAAACTTTTTCCTGATATCCAACCTGAACCTCCCCTGACTCAGTTTTGTGCCATTTCCTTGAGCCCTGTCACTGGCAGCAAAAGTGAAGAGATCGGTACCTGCCCCTTCGCTTCGCCTTGTGAGGATGTTGAAGACCACAATTAAGGTGTCCCATAAGTCTCCTCTTCTCTGGGCTGAACAAACCAAGTGATATCATCTGCTCCTCATAAATGGCTTTCTCCCTCTCCTCCAGACGCTTCACTATTGTCTTGGCCCTCCTTTGGATGCTCTCTAGTAGCTTAATATTTTTTTTTTATTGTGGCGCCCAAAGCTGCACACAGGACTAAGGGTGAGGCTGCCCCAGTGCAGAGTGGAGCAGGAAAATCATATCTTTTGGCCAGCTGGTGATGCTGTACCTAATGTACCCCAGGAGAGAGCTGGATATCAGAAAACTTTCCTGGGTACCAGGCATGGAGAGTTTCCCTTTTTTCTTTTCCTGATCCCTGCAATACTTGCCCAGGTCCATGTCTCCCCCAGATCCCTCTGTCATGTCCCTGAGACTGCCCTGGTGAGATGGGCATTTGTAGGGTGCCCCCACTGCAGGGTTTGTAACACATGCCTCAGCCTGCATTAGGGAATGTTGTGTTGATAACCCACTTTCTGTTGCTCTGACCAGTTTCCTTTGAAGTTTTCTGTGCAGGGAGAAGGAGGGCAGAGGGGAAGTGAGAACAAAAAATTGCTCTTAACATTAGCTTATTGTTTTCTTACTGAGGAGTTGGTTCAGACATTCATCCTAATTAAATTAATGAACATAATTTTACTTTCTTGGAGTTTCATATGCCACTAATCATTACAGAATGCTGTGGCCAAGATGCAGAGTTAGTTTCCTGTATGTGCAAAACTTAATCATCAACCCGGACTCGAAGCCTCTCTGACAAGGCCAGTGAGACCTTGAGCAACCTTTCCTGCTGCAGAAGCAAGAGTCCAGAGAAAGCCCTGGCCTCTTGAACAGGTCCTGAGCCCACTGCACAATGGGAGCAGCATCACAAGGCTCCGTGCTGCAGAGCACCTCCTTCTGCCTTTTCCCCAAGACTGCTTTACATCTCTCTCCCTAAAGCACTGCAGAAATGAGGTACAGACCTGGTGCACGTCTGATCCTCACCTGCATGCCTGATGAAAGCAGGAGTGGGTGGGGTAGTGGGGAGGAGGCACCAGCCCTAGGTTAGCACTTTTCCCTGCTCTCACTGAAATGGTCAGCACTATCATTTCCAACACAACTA
>NW_020956001.1:60183-132756 GCF_003031625.1 Empidonax traillii | reverse complement strand
TTTTTTTTTTTTTTTTTACTGTTTCTGCAGCAAAACTGACTGCAGTCGGCAGTGGAAGGGAGTCCTAACCAGGGCCAGAGCTGCTTCTCTGGTGGACTGCTAACTCACTGATCCATTAATTATTTACCCCGCACTGCTTCGTAGTGTGACTTGAATCCCATTTTCAAGTGAGAGGCTGGATTCTCCTTTACAATTTTCTTTTCTCCATTCTCTACCCCTCTGATTGCCAGTTGCAGGTCACAGATCTGTGAAATTCTTGTCATGAAACTGAGGCCCTGGAGGAACAGCCTGAAAGGGGTCAAACCTGTCAGAAAGGTATCCAAATACCACGGCCCCCATCGTAACACCAATGAAGAAGAAGGTTGCTGTTGCCTGGTTCAGTCCACGGTGCTCACACACGAGGTCCCACTGAAACACAAGGTGAAAATGACACTGAGTGCCCAGTTTGATCTCTGTTGCCTTTTCACACCCTTTCACTGCAGCGGTCAGCCATCGTGTCTTGCAATTTATATCCATCAAATCTGATTGAGGGGTAGAATCCTGCACTAAACCGCACGTGAGACAGAGCTGGAGTACTGAAAAATGTAAAGTTGAATCTTACAGAAGTCACAGTTACCTATGCTACCTATGACAGCCTCCCTGTGAACACTTCATAGAATCATAGAATATGCTGAGTTGGAAGACACCCATCCGGATCATTAAGTCCAGTTCCTGGCCCTCCACAGGACACTGCAAGAATCAAACCGTGGGTCCGAGAGAATTTCTAAACACTTCTTGAACTCAGACAGTCTTGGTGTAGTGAGAACTTCCCTGAGGAGCCTGTTCCAGTGCCCAACCATCCTCTGGGTGAAAACTTTTTCCTGATATCCAACCTGAACCTCCTCTGACTCAGTTTTGTGCCATTTCCTTGAGCCCTGTCACTGGCAGCAAAAGTGAAGAGATCGGTACCTGCCCCTTCGCTTCGCCTTGTGAGGATGTTGAAGACCACAATTTAGGTGTCCCATAAGTCTCCTCTTCTCTGGGCTGAACAAACCAAGTGATATCATCTGCTCCTCATAAATGGCTTTCTCCCTCTCCTCCAGACGCTTCACTATTGTCTTGGCCCTCCTTTGGATGCTCTCTAGTAGCTTAATATTTTTTTTTTTTATTGTGGCGCCCAAAGCTGCACACAGGACTAAGGGTGAGGCTGCCCCAGTGCAGAGTGGAGCAGGAAAATCATATCTTTTGGCCAGCTGGTGATGCTGTACTTAATGTACCCCAGGAGAGAGCTGGATATCAGAAAACTTTCCTGGGTACCAGGCATGGAGAGTTTCCCTTTTTTCTTTTCCTGATCCCTGCAATACTTGCCCAGGTCCATGTCTCCCCCAGATCCCTCTGTCATGTCCCTGAGACTGCCCTGGTGAGATGGGCATTTGTAGGGTGCCCCACTGCAGGGGGGGGCATGTAACATGTTTGTAACACACATGCCTCAGCCTGCATTAGGGAATGTTGTGTTGATAACCCACTTTCTGTTGCTCTGACCAGTTTCCTTTGAAGTTTTCTGTGCAGGGAGAAGGAGGGCAGAGGGGAAGTGAGAACAAAAAATTGCTCTTAACTTTAGCTTATTGTTTTCTTACTGAGGAGTTGGTTCAGACATTCATCCTAATTAAATTAGTGAACATAATTTTACTTTCTTGGAGTTTCATATGTCACTAATCATTACAGAATGCTGTGGCCAAGATGCAGAGTTAGTTTCCTGTATGTGCAAAACTTAATCATCAACCTGGACTCGAAGCCTCTCTGACAAGGCCAGTGAGACCTTGAGCAACCTTTCCTGCTGCAGAAGCAAGAATCCAGAGAAAGCCCTGGCCTCTTGAACAGGTCCTGAGCCCACTGCACAATGGGAGCAGCATCACAAGGCTCCGTGCTGCAGAGCACCTCCTTCTGCCTTTTCCCCAAAACTGCTTTACATCTCTCTCCCTAAAGCACTGCAGAAATGAGGTACAGACCTGGTGCACGTCTGATCCTCACCTGCATGCCTGATGAAAGCAGGAGTGGGTGGGGTAGTGGGGAGGAGGCACCAGCCCTAGGTTAGCACTTTTCCCTGCTCTCACTGAAATGGTCAGCACTATCATTTCCAACACAACTATGCCTCTTTTGCCTGACCAAATTGTTCCTCTCCCTAAGACCACTGTGATTTGGGCCATTTTTCAAGGAAAGTATAGCATTAACACTCAGAGATATCATTGGAAAAGTGTTTCACAAGGTGAGTGGTGATTATTTGATGGGCAGGGACCTTGGGCAAGCTCAAGGTTATGGCTGGCCAGCATTCTGCATTTTACTGGGAGACCCTTGGAGAGCACATCTGATCTGGCAGCAAGAGGTATTGGTGGTAAGAGAAAACAGGCAGCACAACCTTGTGGAGAAGATGAGGAAGGTGAAGATCAGTGAGGAGGGGTTACCAGAGGAATGGAAGTTAAAAAGTGTTTGGAAAACCAGGAAAGGAAGTAATGGGCTCTTATGAAACCCTGACAGGGTACAATCCTGTGCAGTGCCATGAGGTCCACACAGAGAAAATCCTATATCTGTGTCTTCCCCCTGTGCCACTCCTGAATCTCTCAATCACCTGGAGAAATTATGATAACAAGAAGTGCTGGCACCAATCTAAGCAAGATGAGATGTTCACAAAATAATAATTATTAATGTTGTCTTCTCTGATCTTCAGAGAGCTTCCCCCTCCCAGGACATATTCTCCAAACAGTTCACGCCCACTGGTTACAATGCACAGATTCCCTTATGATACTGTGCACCTGGCAAACACCTGTCCATCTGCTCCTCAAAGCACTGATCTAATTTCAGTTTTGGGTGCATCGCAGGCCAGGCATTACCTGGGTGGAGATGGTGGAGGCCAACTGCGAGTGGTCATAGACCCATCCATGCTGGCAGCGCTGGATGATGGATTTGTTTTCTGATTGCAGAGAAGAGTTGAGCAGCAGGTGAAACTGAGGCTGTGAGAACATCTCACAAGAGCTGAAGGTGCCGTCAGGCTCCCGGGGGATACTGATGAGTAGAACTTCCTCCATGGTGAGATTCACAAATGCCTCTTGGTGTGGAATTGCACAGTGATGAGAGGGGGTAGCAGCAATAAAATTGTGCAGCAGAAAATGCATGGGCAGGTTGATTCTTGGGAGGCAAAGGATAACCAAAATCAAAATCTGGAATCTGCCAAAACCCCCAGTTTCATGCAAGAGATCCTCGAATTTCATCATTCCTGCGGAGTTTTCTCACTCAAAGCAGCTATGTACCAAAGAGAAGCAACAAGGGCTTGAAAGGCAGCCTTTGTTCTTGGAGCTCAGCTTCCCACAGCTTTTCATACCACCTCTTCATCGGACTTTGAGACCTTGCTGGGAGGTGTCAAAAGTCACAGTGAAACTCCCCATTTGGGGTATAGCCAAAGAAATTATCCTGTGTGCACACAACAGATCAATTTCAAACTAATTCAGCACAAGGCCCTTCTCTTTTTGAAGTCCTTTCCTCCTGCTGTGGTTTTTGAGAGGGATGCTTACACAAGGAAGGGAGGCTGTGGGAGGAGTGCTGTGAGAGCACTCTCATTTCTGGTGTGAATGTATCATGCAGCATCCCAGGCACTGCAACAAACGCTGCCTACTGTGAGCTGATAACCAGCCAGACCCATTGGACCATAAAACAGGCCTTCAGAAGAGCAGGGGTGACCCACTGTGCTGGGACACCCAGGGGCACCAAGCCTGGTTGCTGAGCATCAGCCAAGTGTGTTTTAGTGTGAGTCAAGATTTGTGTCAAGTCATGACATCTGGAGCAGGGAGCGTGGAGAGGCTTGAGAGGGCACCTGGAAGAGAGATGAGTCTCTGGACGGATGTGAACAGGGGTATGAGCCCTTTAGGGTAAAAGGGAGAGCTGTAGGTGAAGGCTACCTGCTCACCAGTGTCCTCCAAAGAATGGAAAAAATAAAAATGTTTCCCTACAAAGTCCTTTTCTCCACCTGGAGAGGTGTTTCCCCAGGACACAGGCTAGGAACTGATGAGTATGTAGAGAGGCTGCACTTGCCATGTGGGGGCTGTGACATCCTCCTGCAGGGTCCAGCCCTATGCTGGTGTGCTCTGAGGATCCATGTGACAGCCAGAGGAGTGAACGTGCAGCCCCTGACAGGGCCACAGGCACTGCTGTCCCCACTGCATGGGCCTGGTGATGAGATTAGGGCAGTTAAATGCAAAGGAGCAGTGAGAGAAGGGGCTCTGCCTTTATTCTCCCGGGAGTCCCTGTGGGGCCCTTTCCAGTAAGTCCCTTAACACCCTCACCCCACCCAGTGAACCCATGGGCCAGCCCCTGTGGATAACACATCCCAGATGGTTGTGTCCCAAGTTTAGGGGGCAGTGCATCATACAGCAAGCAGGGGCAGGACCCTTTAAAGGCTACAACCCCTTTGCAGGGTGCATGTGAAGAAGAAGCAACAGTGGCGTTGTTGAGAGCTTGCTATAGGTTATTTCCCACTGCGTTTCCACACTCTGTACCTCTCTCCTCGTAGTCTGCACTGTCCCTCATCCACTAAGCCTGCACTCTTGAATGTTGGTGGATACTGATGTGTCATCCCGAACCTTTCTCCAAGCTGTTGCCCCAGGACACGCTCTGCTTTAAAGCAGCTCCAGTCTGGCCATCCACCCAGAAAGCAGGGACATTTGTGTTGGGATGCAGGCACATCAAGAGACTGGCACAGGAAAGTGCAAGTGGTGCTGGCTGCCAGGCACTGCTGAGAGCTGCCAGTCTGCACTGCCCCTGTCCTGCAGCAAAGGGCTGAGAAGAAGGGGCTGGAGAGCAGCAAGTAGAGATAAAGAGATCTAGAAAAGCTTTTTTTAGGGCTCCTGCTGCAGATGGTCATGCTCACAAGGGAAAGGCCACTATGCTGTGGCCTTAGGCGATCTTTCCTCTTTTCAGGAGCATTCCTGTTCACCCATGCTTAAATAATGTACTGCCCCAGCCTTTGCTATGAACCATTTTCGTGCTCATCCTGGGACGAGCATGAAGGAAGACCACAGGAGTGAAACAGGGACACCTGACAGTGACTCCAGGGTTAGAATTTAACTTGAAGTTGAACTAAAGGAAAAATTATTTTTCTTCACCGCTGGTCTTTTAAGAGCAAGGAACAGAAACTCTCATTGATATCCTGCGGCACATTTAAACTGCAAAGCAGCTCTGGCCTCTCCATCAGAAATGAGGGTATGGATCATTGCTCTGCAGCTCCTGGGGCTCTTCTGTTCATACTGCAACTGCCTAAAATGTACATTCCTTTATTTCTTTAATCAAAATGTGTTCATTTAACCAGTCACCAGCTTGAGTTAATCACCAACCTGTGTGCAAATGCTGTGACTGACTATGCCACTTGGTTAAGTAGATGCAGGACCTGACTCTAAGAGCTTGAACGTACGTGGCAGCAGAGAGAGTGGGCAGACTCTTCTGCTGCTGCTTTGGAGTATATTGCTGGAAAAAGAAATTTACTTTTTGCTTCACATCTGTATTCTTTTGCAATAGTTGTTTCTTCTGCTTTTCAGGATGCCAACTACTTATTGAGAGGATGGATTATTAAATTATTAGGTGACTAATTTAGCTTTTCTGTTTCCAGCAGTAATTTCCTAACACCTTCTATGGAGCTGTAATAGCCTGGATAGTGAAAGGAGAGGAGAGGAGAGGATTTGCTCCTTTAGCATTTGCAGCCACTCCACAGCTGTATCAACTTCTGCAGAGTACCTGCAGATCTGATCAGTTCTTGGAGCTTGGTGCTTAAATGATAATTTTATCCTATAGGAAAGATGCAGATCCCAAAATCCTGCCTTCCCTCCAAGTTATGCCATGAACATATGTGGCCATCAGAGCCACTGAGCTAGATTTGCTGTCAGAGGGCAGAAATGTCCCTTTCTAACTGCAGCTGAGTGCAGGCCCTGCAGGAAGATGATGTGACACACACGGGGAGTCTCCATTTTTTCTATTATTTACCAAGGCAGTTTAGACAGGAAGATCCTACAAAGCTGGCAAAGTCAGCAGAGGTTGCCTGCAGTGTCAGTCTAAGGTGCACTGTGCTGCAGCAGAGTGTTCAAATGATCTTGGCAGGATATGTGTGCACCAGATTCTGTAGCTCAGTTGGAGAAAGCAAAGGTGTAGCCAACAGAGAGGTCCTGGGGCTCCTGAAGATCTTTGTTTTGGGTTAGAAGAAAGTGACTTCATGCCATTCTGACTTGGTGCTACATTTGCAGATTCCTCTGCTTTCCATTACTTGCAGCAGCCTGGTGTGCAGACATTTTACTCGACTGCACAAACAAATGAAAATTATTTTGCAAGTAAACTGGTCCTGGCCAAAGCTTGTTTTCTTGTCCATCATAAATGTGAACGCTGATCCTACCTTAGTGTGAAAGGATATCAGCCACTTCCATTTTGACAGATCTCACCTGTGAACTATGCAGCTCAGTGCCTGATTGTGGATCAGTGTTTTTTGGATGCTTAGTCAATTGCTGTGTATGATTAGCTATGGTCAATGTAAAAAAAAAAATAAGGTACCATACTTACCTAACAAAGCCAACTTCCAAAAAATCACATTGATTGGGACAGATTATATTCTTACCCTTCAGGTTTTTTATAATCTGAAATCTCAGAAAAAGCACTAACACTGCATGTTAGACCATGATGCTGATAAAGGTATTTAACCATAAACTCAAATGTTTAAAACAGGTATTTCACTCACAACTGAAATTTTTTTTGCACAGGCAAAAAAATCATCATGTTGAGATGATGACACTGAGGAGCACGAAGATTCACAGACAAAATCCTCAGGAAAAAAAAAAAAAAAGCAGCAGAGGAAATGAGATGGAAACTGAGCAACAAGAGAATGAGCCTGTTTCAGGGAGCCATGGACACTGACACCCACCTGCCAGCAGATTGTGTACCTGCTGTGTGCCTGCGACGTGGCCATGAGTTTATGAATCTTTAGCCAAGTGATGGGTTTGAGCCCCATCCTACCTGTGCCGGGCCCCAAAGGAGAGCTGTCTGCTTGTAAGCTTTGTCTCACCCTGCCTGCACTGTGCCAAATAAAGGTGCCCAAGTGAGAGTGGTAAAAGGGTCTGAACTTAAAAATTTATGAAAACAGTCTTTCACAGCTTCTGTGTTCCCTCTTCAACAACCTCTTCTCAAAGCTAGATAAGAAACTGTACTACATGTGTGGTCTGCACACAATAGACACGAGGTAAATTGCACACAGTTCAAGGACTGTTGTAAGCGCTGTTGTCCTCAGCTGACATGTCAGATTGTCGGGGAGTATTAAAAGTCAAACCATGCCAAGTTACTGGTTTGCTTCTGCTCCACTTCCTGCATAGTAATGTGCAGTTTCAACTGCAGCCCCAGCTGGTTGGTCTCAGCACAGAGAGGGTCAGGGAGATATTGTTATGATCCCACTGGTGCTCAAATTGGGAAAACCATACAAAACGGAAGAGCAAGAGACTAGTCACGTGAAACACTGTCCCTGGCCAGCTCTGGAATTCAGTGAAGATCCCCCAGGCAGGTCCCAGTTGGACTGCACAGACCAGCTAGATGTGGGTCCTGCAAACATCTCCTCAAATTCTACATTTTAAATTTTTATTTCAGTTTGCTTTTGTTAAAAAAGCAGGCTTTGCTCTCTGACAGGTGCTGTTTTGGAACTGGATGGCTGAGCCTGCTGCCTGACGTGTGGTTGTGAACAAGATTCATGGTGCAGGAACATGTCTCGCGTGAATAGCAACAGGCCCCTCTGGTGCATTCCTCCAAGCTGTTCCTCTGACCTTGCCTGCTTGCACGAATCACAAGCCCCAAGAGAAGAGAGAGCCACTACTCCCACTGTGACACAGGGGAAGGCTGCCAGAAAATCACACCGTTCAGAGCTCTTGCAGGCCTGTTTACATGCACGAGGTAGGAGCTGCATCAGTGGTCACAGAGAAAGAGTGGAATGCTCTGGTCCTTGCCAGCCCATGTTTTGGGGTTAGTCACAGCCAATGGAGATGACACGATACAGGAAAAGAAGAACATACCTTGTGAGGAGATTTTATGACAACCTGAGCACAACTCTGCAGGAGGTTTCGGAGAAGGAACAGGGGGCAGAGCTGCCACACAGCTGGAATGAAAGCCAAGCACAACTACAGACAAGGTCCCCTGGCAGCAATTCAGGTGGTATTTCTCTGCTTTACATGTGGCAACACCAATAAATGGGAGAAGACACCAATGAAAAGGTAGACAGGCTTTTAATGGCATGATCGAGAATCCCCTTTTAATAACAAATCTAATGACAACTGTGTCTGGTATGAACAAGAAATGGCATCATCATTTATTTTTCTTTAAGATGTGATCTGAAATTATGACAAATGCCAGGTGGATCTGTACACAGACAGGGCCTCTGTGATGCATGCCAGATTTTATGGCCAAGAAGTTTGCCATGCAGTTGAACCGGATTGTGGTTCCTCAGTCGGAGTCCTACATTCTGTTTGCAGAGTGTAAACATTCTCCAGCTGCTTTCCTAAAGAATGCAATGAAGATATGTAGAGAGATTTAGCCTTGGGACCCAGTCACATTTCCAGGCAGGCAGTACCAAGGAGCAGAAGTCCTGTCTCCAGAGTGTGCCAGAGGCGAAGGAAAATATCGGTGCGCCAGATACAATGTCTAGTGGAGAATCACATGCTATCGTGTTAAAAGGAGATATATAAAATTATCTGTGTTTGCAACTCCAATTCCTGTCTGGAGAAGAAGCAGCCCAGGTCCCAGAGCACGGTAGTGTCGCTGACACTGGTTTTTCGCACACACCATTGAGCCTGGACTCATCCACTAAACCTCCATGTCCTGCAGAGCTCATCCCCCCACCCCCTGCCTCTGCAGGGAATAGTCTCAGAGCCCACACCATGCAGCTTGGCCTCATTTACCCACGTGCTGAGAAAATGACAGCCCCTGCCTCCTCCAGTGACCCCGTGTCAGACCTTCTTGTGCTCTGGGCAGGGGCAATATGAGCAAGGCCAGAGGCAGAGCAGCAACTGATAAGCCCCACGCTGATACCAGTCCAGCAGTACCCTCACCAAAGCAGAGGTCTCACACCTGCAGGCCCCTCTGGTTTAGGAGCTAAGAGCAGGAGGAGTTATTATCTTGGTCCCTGCTAGGAACGCAGTTCTGCACTTGCTTTGGTAGCCCCTTCCTCCTTTCAGCACAGAGGGATTTAAACCTGCTTTCCAGACATTTGCAGCTCCAGAAATAAAAGGGATGTTCCTCCTTATGACCAAGAGCACTGGCCTGCATGGTGCAGGGCATGCTGCATAGGTTGGTGGCCAAGTCTGCCTCAAGCTCTGCAGAATCCAAGAGGGCTTCAATCCCCCAAGCAGAGAGGGGCTGACCTGCAGGGAGTATACAGTGACTTTGAAGACAAAATTTACTAGAGGAGACACATTAGGAATGAAGGGACAGGAGAGTGATGGTGTATGAATCACTGTCATTTCATGGGATTTTGGCTGTACTTGGGATCATAGCTCACCTCGGGCTGGCAACAATAGATACTCTCTGGCCTCACAAAGATACCAACGCCAAAGCTCACAGGGAAGTCTTGTTGGCTCTGCTGTCACTGTCAGTGTAGTCCCAGCCCCTTGGAGTGCAGCAACAGGCTAACAAAGAGCACAACAACCATTCGGGGTTCTGCAGAGGACCTCGGGAGCCAGCACAGAGTGAGCCCAGTTACAAGCAGGCATCCCAAGAGGAAAGGGCCTGAACAGGAGCCCAAGCTCTCTCCCTGTTGTGGAGCTGTAGGAGCAGCTGGAAAACAGATAGAACCAAAGGTTCTAACTCCCAGGTGGTCCCCGGGTGCTTTGTCAAACCAGCCCAGCACTGCCGGAGCACTGCCATGTTTCAGTTAAGCCAGAGGAAACTCATTTGATACCAGACTCCTCATGTCCACAATGGGACTTTCACTGTGTTCACAAGATTAATTTAACTGTGATTGATGTGTAGGGCAAGGCCTTAGGTGAGCATCAGTGTCTACACATGTAGAATAGTGGTGGGATCATGCCATGGGTCAGTAAACTATACAGAGAAGAAAGAAGTGCACTAAGGGACCATTGAGCTGCTACTGGAGCAGGATCTACACTGAGGAAACACCTCTGTGTTGGAAAGGAGAAACATGAAAGATTCTCTTGCACCAATACAACTTGCATTCAATCGAAACATTTCACCACCCAACTCCCAATGCTTGTGTTAGTCAAGGGCAGCAGTGACACTCCAGATCCTGATCCATGCCCCGCAGAGATGTATGTCAGTCCAGAGCTGATGCAGGTCACATGGCACGTATGACAGCTGCCAACCCCCCAAGCTGGGGGGTTTTGGCCCTAGTTCGTGCTCAGGCAAGTGGAGCCTCACACGCACTTTGGTAGGGTGGTACCCTGTTCCTCCACCCACATTCACTGCACTCAGCAGTCAGTCCTGCACACATTAGAAGTCGCAGTATCAGAAGACTTCTCCGAAAATAGCAGGATCCTTTTTAACCTTTAGCTGCTATATATAATGGTCACTAGTTATATTATATTGTTATAATAACATATATATTATAATATTCTTTATTTAGAAAGTCTCCTGCCTCTCACAGATTCCAAGCACAACTGACTCAGAGACATCTGTTACCAAAACACCTTTTGCCCGAAGGCAAGCAGAAGCGTTTTTATGTTGCCAGCCAGACAAATCAGTTAAGCAGCTCCATCCATTCGTGTGTTTGAGCCTCTCCACGGTATTAGTCTGAGTGGTGGCATTGGTCCTTTTTCTTCTTCTGCTCACATAATCGGTTGTCACACTGGCTTAGTGCTGAGAACTCAGATTTACCACTTGGCACATCCCCCCTGTATCCCTGTTTCTTTGCAATCAGCTCCTGACCAGACAGCAGCCACTGACTCCTTTTACCAGCCAGTGTGCCACCTTCTCTGGGCTGGCAGATAAAAACTCCACAAAGTGAAGACTCAGCATGACACCAGGCAGTCCCGAAGATACTTACAGCCCCAACACATACAGGACCCCATAAAGCTCCGCTGAACTAGACCTGTCTGTTCCTGTTGCCCACGCCAACACACACACAGATGTAGGCACAGTGGTAGCTTGTCCCAGGAGTTCCCTCAAAACACACATGGGCACAATTACCTGCAGCTGGCCAGGACAAACCCTGAAGCAAAGACACTGATGAGGAACCGTGTAGTGTGAGGCCGTTCCTAGAAATTCCCACAAACAGGGGAAAATTCTGGGAAACCTGCTTCTCTTTCCCTGATCCCACACATATTTTTTTATTCTTCCTAGACATTTCCTCTGCTCTGGTCAGCTCTGTCTTCTCTTCAATCTTCTCTCCTCTGCAGTGCAGCAAGGACACAGCCACACACCGACAGCAGTATTTGAGAAACCCCATGCGTCCTCGAGGCTTGACAGAGTTCACACAGGACTCATAGCAGAGAACAGCAGGGTCTTGCCTCCCCCACCTTTCTGGGATGTGATAGCCCATCCTGTTCTCTGAGGCCAGACTAGATCATCTGGCATTCCTCCACCACTTCTCCCTAACATCACAGCTTCATCCCTTCTTGTCCCCAGACATGATCTCCTGTGTTTGCCCCAACTATGGCAGGTGCTCTTTCAACTTCCCTGCAGGGCAGTGGAAGAAGAGAGGAGCTAGAGGAGCTGTTAACCCTTTTAGAGGACTGTTTTCCCTGTAACACTGGCAGAGAGTAACCCTGCTGACCCACCTGCCAGAAAATGCCTCTAGAGAGACAAACGAGGACTGTGAACTCCTGCAACCAGGGTGTGCTGCTCCCCAGTGATGGGAGTACCCTGGGGTACCACCCCAGAAGACACAGCCTGGGCACACCACGCTTTTGATGCACTCTCCTGCTCTGCTCCATGTCAAAGACAGCTGGGAAGCAGGAATGTGCTGGGGCAGGGAGTCTGGTAGCACGACCACAAGGAGAGATGACTAATCCCAGATCTCTGTGGGTTTGGCTGCACCCTCAGCCCAGCCCTGTCAAACAGCACTGGGAACGGGTGTTATTTTTTGTGCTGCTGATCCTTCTCTGGCTTTTTGAAAACTGTGGGACCTGTCTCATGGCTCTCCAGCATATGACAGCTTTGGCACAAGTACTGGTGGAATCAGGAATCTACTGCACCACAAAGAGATGCTACCTTGCTGTCACCAGCATCTTGCCTCCTACTTGTGGCTGGGTCATGGTAGAAAGACCTCTTAGAATAAAGCTCAGTTTCTTAGAAACCTTTTAGTAAGAAAAAGTCCCCACATTCCTGTAAAAGATTTCACTGGAGGATTGCTTCACAACTAAAAGTTTGCCTGATTTCTTCCTCTGCTGTTCTCAGCTGTTCCCTCTTTCATGTGCCAGATGGAAGATCATAGAACCCTGGAATGGTTTGGGTTGGAAAAGACCGTAAAATCACTGCTTCCAACCCCACGCCCATGGGCAGAGACACCTGCTACAAGAGCAGGCTACTCAGGTCCCTGTCCAACCTGGCCTTGTCTCTGCCCTGGAGCTTTCTTCCTGACTGGTATAGGTGGGCCACCAAAAACTCTCCTTTAAACTTTCCCTTGAACAAATACTTTGATTGTGCTTTATTGGCTTCCCATGATGAGGCAGGTTTGCTAACCCTGTTAATAGTCCTGTAGTCCTCTTTACAAGCTCTTACGGTGTCATTTTTGGCATGTGCATCTAAGACCTGGATGGAGATCTAGTAAAGGCTTCATGACAAAGTCTTACCATCTGAACACACTAAAATTAATAGCCCTCTGATAAATTAATAGGAGTCCCACTATGATTTATGTTTCTGGGAAGAATCTGTGTTTGTGTTTACTCTGTTTTCTAGTTTCTAAACCTGCAGGACATATTTAGGTTCTATTCTGACCCACACTTCAAACTCATATGATATTATAGTGCCACTGGAAGTGGTCACACTCTCTGTCCTCTCCTTCTCTTGTTTTGTGACCAAATGGTGAACCTGAGTCCCTCTGAGTCCCCAGTGCTGCTCTGCAAAGATGAGGGCATCTTTTTGGAGAGGAAACTCTGCTGTTTACCTGACTAGGGTGAACCATATCATTGGAAAACACTTTGAACTTGGTGAAATAAATTCTTAGCATTGGCAACACTGAGACTGCCATATAAAGAGGCAATTTCTGTCTCCTGTTTCTAGGCATTCCCCTGTTTGGGCATCCAAGGAGCACCCTTTTCTCCCAGCTACCCTGTCACAGCTCTTATGCTCCTTTCCAGGACAGTTCCTGGAATATCCTGTAGATACGAACAACTTTGGGACTTCTTGGACTCAATAGCCATCAGTGTGACTGCTTGCATCCACGTTCAAATGAATCAAGGTTATTACTGTCCAGATTCCTTTCGTCAAGCTTTGTTGTCTGCAAATAGTAAATATTTGCAGGTAGTTGCAGCTGCAAGAACAGGTGTACAGAGCAGCTGTGTATTTCTTCTGCCTCATGCAAAGCCTCCTTTAGGCATGACAGTGGTGTGAAGCCCAAAGTATTTGGATCTGGACTATTTTCTCCTGTGAGGTGTGGGGAAAATTTAGCCTATTTCAAGGTCTCTTCAAATGCGGCCAGTTCCTCCTCACTTCTATTTTCAAGCCTTCCTAATTAATCTGGGGGTCAAAAAGTTGGATGATTTAGTTCTAGCTGAGCGCTAAGCTTCTGCTCTGAAAATACTATTTGAAGAGCACAGCCCTTGCTTTTATGTTCACACTGTTAGTTCTGACGCAACATGTGGCAGAGTTGAGCACCAAGAAAAAGACAGAAACCTGACCTCTGCCACTCAACCCACCATACTCTTGGATAGAAATGCACAGGTTATCCACAGCGTGCCAGCAAACCTCTCCTCGCAAAGCAGCATCTTTTGGGTATACTACAGGATAATAATTTCCACCCTGCCACGTAAGGGAACTTTCAACCACAGTGCCAAAATTTACAAACACCAAGAGCGTGACAATAAAACACAAGAAATTTAGGTGCAAGGGGCACCAAAGCTAAAGGCATCCAGTGACTATTCACATCTTCACTTTGGAGCTGTGTTTGGTGGACTACAGGTCTGTGGCACCAACCACACTCAGGGTCAGAGGGACCACCCTTGTTGGGAGATGTGGTGTCCACAGATCACGGTTTGGTATTTGAGACAGAAGTGGCTGCAGTGTGCTCCCTTCTACGTTAATTAGCAAGACCTTTTGATTTCCCAGCAAGCTGCCAATACATCCCTACTTGCACCTGAGTACCCACCACACAGGTGTCTGCTGAAACAGCAGCAGTGTCAGCCGAGCGGCAGTGCCAGACGGCATCCTCTGTGGGACATACTGGAGCAGGCAGCAGCATCCAGCAAGAACTGCCTGTCTCCCAATGCCCACCTGTAGAGGGATCTCTGGAAAGAAGAGCCCCCTCCACCTTGCCACTTCTCTCAGCACACAAGGACACATCCCTCCCTCTTGGCTAAGCTGGTGGCAATCCCCTGCTAACAGAGGTGGCAGGAGGTGAGCCAACATTCAGGTAGATGGCAGCAGCCAAGGCTGGTGTTTTCCCAGCAGGGAGAAAGGAGGGAGCTGCCTGAAGGACAGGAGCCTTCCTCTTTAGCAGGCCTTGCTCTCATCTCCTCTGCTCCTCTTTCCACAGCTGGGGGCGGTGTTGGAGACTGGTATTGCTAACAGAGAGAGGGGAATCCCTGGGCAGGGAGGAGGGCCAGGCACTGGGCAGGCTGCCTGGGGTCACTGTTTGGTGCTGTGCGCTAGCAAGCGTGAGCTGCGGGCTGGATGTCTCCCTTGAAGAAGGCTCCGTGGCTCAGAGGCTGTCAGGCCCGTGGGAGCTGATTGTGGTGTGGGGTGAGAGTGTGAGTGAAGCATTGAAGTACAGCTACCGCTATACACTCGTGGGTCCAGCATGGAAGGCTGTGCTGCAGCATCTCAAGTGTATACTATATGCAGAAGTTACCCAGTGTGTTGGGCTCGCAGAAGAAGATCATTATCTGGCAGCTGCCTTACTTTCCAGGGACACCTGCTTTCCTTTGGTTGCTGGACTCTGAGTCTGGGTTTTTCCTCTTTGTCGTTTTTTGGCCGTGCCAGGAGATGGCAGGGAATCTCCTGTTGGCCCCTGAGCCTGAGCTGAGGGCTGAGGTCGGGGGGAAGGAGGAACTCGCTGAGGAGCAGTCCCTGGCTTATGCTGTCGGCAGGGAGAAGGACTTTCCCTCCGAGGTGGCAGCTGGCTTCTGGGGGAAGTACTGGGGTTCCTTGAAGGAAGAACAGGGCTCCGAGGGGATGCACCACTGGACCTCCGTGAGCTGCTCCGTGGAGGAAGAGAAGTAGAACTTGGTGAAGAAGGAAGCCGGCTTTGTACCTGCGTTGTTCGGCACTCACTTGGGACACTTCCAGCTGGTCTCTGTGTCTGGAGCCTGCATGGGAAGAAAAGAGGGAAGATGAAGGGGAGTTTCCACAAGGGGCACTGGGGTCCTAGTAGGATTGACATTGAATGGAGCTGGGCAAGTACAAGGAGTCTCCAGTACTAGGATGGCAGCAACTAGCCACGTACCAGATGGAGTCCTGGTTTGAACACCATCCTGTAATTCTCAGTGCAGTTAACTTGTGTTTGCCCTCATCCTCCACCACCCTCTGGATCAACACACAGGCATGGCTGGACTGATAGCATGTATCTGAGACTCTTCTTTATGTGCAGAATGGATGCAGCAACCCCTTCCAAGTCAGGAGATACAATTTGGGAATGAGGGCAATGGATTGCACCAGTTGGCCTCTGATGGTAACTGTGATGGAAGATAAACCAACTGAGGCAATCACAACTGTCAGCCTTGTCACCCTTGCCACCTCTAATAGCAATAGCCAGGCCAGGTCTCCTTGCAGAATCATGGCTGTGCTTAGCATGGTCCAAAAGTTGGAGCTCAACATTGGGGGCATCTGCTATTAGCAGGATCAGACCAAGTGAAAGAGGTCGTGGAAGGAAAGACAGGGCAAGTGACAAGAGGCTTCAAAAAAAGAAGACAGAGAGGTGAAAATTTCACACACTGCTGAGCTGAAATGACATTAGGAAGCAAGGATGGACCACGTATTCAAGCTGAGTGAAGGGTGAAGTCATGGGAGGTGAGCAGAGCCATGGCTGAGTCTCCTCAAAAAGCCCAACACTTCGCATTTCTCACCATTTTGGTCTTACCTGCAGACAGCAGCTGCATCCTGCAAGGAGTTGCACAGCCCTGCAATTGCGACAGCCACGGAGAGCTCCGACCTTGCTGCCTCCAGAGGTGTTTTCACTGGCGTGATGGGACGAGGAATTCTGCTCTTTGTGCTTATGGATCTCTCTTCTTTCCCCAGGAGTGCCGACTTCTTCCCTCCCTTCCTCGGGATGGAATCATCAGAGTCGTGGGTGTCCTCCTCAGACCCAGTGGCTGACAGGGTTTCTGAGGCTCGCCGCCTCTCGTCGCTGGAGGAGGCTGAGGAGGAGGCCCCAGAGGCCAGCCGGATGAGGCGGTTCTGCCTCTTCTCCATCACCAGGCGAGCCAAGTCAGGTTGCTTTGCCCTCTTATAAAGCCTTTCTTTGGCTGAGAGTGAAGTTGAAAGATCTGAGCCGGTGTCCTCCTCGGAGAACAAAATGGGTATCCGACTTCTATACCTGGAGCCCAGCAGTCTCCTGGGGCCCTGCTGTGGTGTGTCACGGAGGGTCTCTTCTCGCTTAAAGTGTCCTGCCGCTGATGCTGACTTCTCAAGGCCAGTCTCCCTTGTAACCACCTTGCCAGGCTCTTCCAAATCCAGCGAGAGCACTGCTTTGCCGGAGGGCTTCTGCTTGTCCTCAGGAGGCTTTGCTATGCCATTGGGAAGGGCCAGCTGCTCCCCCACAGTCTCTGAGTTGGTTTCAATGTGATTAGCTGAAAGTGCACAGCTCTCAGTCTCTGCCCCTTCCAGCCCCGAATGTATGCTTCCATTCTCTACCAGCACCAGGTTGTCCTCCAGCTCTTCTTCAATAATAACTTCCTCAAACTGTCCCGGAGGGCAGTACTCCTCATGCCGCATCAGCTGGCTGCTGGAAGACATGACGTTTAGGTGGGTCTTTTCAGCAATGTGAACAAATGTGCGCTCAACTTTGGTAAAGGGGGAGGAAGCTGTAGCCACTGCCACGGGAGGCTTTGGTTCAGATTTAAGGACTGAGGACAGGGTCCCCGGCTCAGACACATCCAGTTGGCTACCCATAGGCTGAGGCCGCTCGCTCTGAGGTGTCAGTGCAGCAAGAGTGCCCAGATCAACCTCTGGAGCTAAGTCTGTGGCCACAGGAGACTTTTTGAGATCACCGGGTGAAAACAGCACTAGTGTTTTTGAGCCTTCCTCCAGCTCCACGTCCCCATCAGCAGTGGATGCACGACCCTTCGATCCCTTCTGGTCATCAGCCAGGAGTGTGGATGGTGCACACTCCTGGCTGTGCTCTGTGCTTTTCTGACTCAAGTCACTGCTGGAACCACTGTGCATGTCAATCTCATTGCTTCCCTCCTCCCCTTCATCTTCCTCCTCCTCCTCCTCCTCATAGTCTTCCTCATCTTCTTCTTCCTCCTCTTTTCCATTTATTTCCAGATAAGGTTCCAGAGGTTTGCAAGGAGCAGTCAAGACAATATTTGAAAAATCAACTTTCTTTATCCGCTGGGATACCTTAGGCTTTTCCCAGTAGTCTGACATATCTTTTCTGAAGTCTTGATAAGGCAAACTTAAAGGGACCACCTTGGGCAGGCCATTCATTTCAAACGACTTCAGCATATATGCCTGCAAGAAGACAGATGTGACAAAAGAGTTAGTGTTCAGACACAGCATTGACACAGAAGACATCAGGATAAACAGCAATGGGAAGAATCTGTGGAAAGTATTTAGTCCATCATTCTTCCAAAATACATGCCTGAGCAGTGGTCACTCCATCATTCGATTCATACAAACCTTAAAAAGCAGAGATTCACAGATACTTACCAATGAGGGCAAAAAAATGTGCCAGAGAAGTCCATTTGTTAGTGGTCTTTAATCTGGACCTAAAAGAACTGTTTTCAAGCAATTCTCGGGATTTTTTTACATTTCCCAATCTTCTTCAATATTTCTACATTTATTTCAGTACTTACATATTTTTCTTTACTGGAACCACTCAGCGACTCTCTTTTATGCCCAAGGCCAAGAGGCACTTCTGGGCTAGAAAAATTTCCTTATCACTTTCCTCTGCCATCCACCATTGTCCCTGGGGCAGTAACCCTTGTGTTCTGCTACTGCACTATCAATCCCCCCTTCTGCTCCTACAACCCTCCAGCAACTCCTCCTTCTGTCTTCTGCAGGCTTCTGTGCTCACTAAAATCATCAGCAAGTCATGAAAGCTGGCACATAAAGTGTCATTATCAGACTCTGGCGTGTCCAACCATGAGAAGCGAAGGGTGGACAGGACAGGTGGTGGGGGCAGTGTTTCTCCAGTCTGTGGCAGAGAGACTGCCTGTAAGGTGCCAGGAACAGGCTGTGAAGTGATTGCAAATGATACTACAGAAAAACAGCAGCTCACACACACATGCACACACTTGACTAAACAAGGCCAAAGGATAAAATAAACAGGAAATGCCCACTGAAGCTTGGCCTAATTAACAATTGGTTGGATGGATTTAAAAACAAATAATTTAGATTATGCTTCTATTAGGGCTGGAAAACCGTAACCTCTCCACAAACTCAACCAGTCAATAATGCATTACACGTTACCCTTGAAAAGATTTAATCACGAACAGAAGGACTCCAAACATCTGCATTTTCAAGTGGCATTTGACAGCGTCAGAGGATATTTAGGATACACAAGCCTAAACAAGGACCCACTTAACTATGTGAACTCCAGAGCTGCCAACAGCTCCCACTTTCACCTGGCTATGGGAACAGATCTTTTTGTCTCCGGGGAGAAGAAAATGCCCCTCATGGCTTTTCAGTCCAATGGCACATTTAAATTGTGCTGCAAATCTGCATGTTATTCTGTGCTGAGCAACTCTCTATTATTATGCCTGAAAAATGTGAGATTTTAATGCTCATGTACAACAGGAACATTTCAAATAGACTGGTGGGTAGCATCAAGATGTTCTGCATGGTGTTAAGCTGTTATCCAATTATTATTTCTTTTTATATCTTATAAATTAAAACACAGGCTGGTTTTGGCAATATCTCTGGAGTCCAAAGCTGCCTCTCTTCTTCTATTAAAGCTGAAGCCTAATTAGCCTAATTTGGGCTTTCACTGACTAGTCTACCTTCTCTATCAGGGTGACAGATGTGGAACTTGGACTGGTAAAAGGCACTTACCACACTTTGCAAAGGAAATTACCGACTTGGCTTCTTCCCTCAGCCATTTCTTGGAAATTAGTCCATTAAATAGCCTAAGATTGGATTCTGTCTATTGGCTGGGTTTGATTTTCCCAAGAAATATATCCTGAACAAACAGACGTACTCCCCCAGTGGGACTGGGTCCTGACCTGACCTTGCCTTGTGCTGAGCTTCCCACTGGAATGAGTTTCACAACCCCAACAACAGTTCCTCTGCTGCTCTACGTCACCCCATTTTCTAGATGCTGTTTTGGTGATGCAGATGGACGATTGCTGCTTTCTCTCTGCATATTGAATTATGCTCCTACCTAGACTTTCAAATCTCCTCCCAGCCCTTAGCTTGTGTCATCTCATCTGCTTTGCAGTCAAGGTGAACAAAATGCAGTCCTGCAATGCACATCCTATATAGGCCAGAGATATGGTTTCTGTGCCCTGCAGTCTTGTCCCACCACCAGCTCTGTCTCCAGCAGCCCCTCTTTCCTCAGTAGCTCTTTCCCTTGCAAGACGTGAGAAGGTTTTCTGAGATGAGATTGCACTAAGCAATAAGATATGACATGGAGCTGGACAGCAGGATGTTGCTGTAAGAAAAAATAATGGCTCTTTATTTCTTGTTCTTTAGTGTCCCTTTGCTGTTACTGAGTCATGCTGTAGATACCTTTCTAACCTCCGTGTACTTCCACTTCTACAAATTCCTTGCAGTATTTAGCAAATGGACTGCCTTTCTATCTGTCATTTCAATTTCTCCTTGTATTTTCTATTTTCCCTGCATGGACACTGAACCCTAAGCACAACAGTGACTGCTTGGTTTCTACCTACCTTTGGGAGACTTGGACTGCTTCACCTGTTGCATGCAGTACCCCAAAACTGCCAGAATGAATTCCTTAAGAGAGCCTGAGAGAGTGTCTGCTATGCCACTCTGAATGCACTATGGAGAAAATCCAAAGAGCATAAATATCCAACTAAAAGAAACTTTGTTGAACCAGCTCTTGGGTCAAGTAGTATTATAACACAAGTTTTCTTATCTTCACTACTATCATCACCTGAAACTGTTAAGAAGGGAGACTGTCCTAGGGCATCAAAGTCTGACACTGTCTCCACTGTTGAGTTAATGTGATCAGCAGCCTGCTGCAAGTGGTCACTCTGCTGAACAAGGTGTTCCCAGTTTGAACACCTCACTAGAGACACTTGGGTCCTGTCTTCACAGTTATTATGTGTCTTTTGTAGTAAAGCACACTCAACTGCTCTAGGACTATTCCCTAAAGGCCAGAGAAGAACTTTTCTGCTATGCTGTTCTGATGGGGAGAACTGAGGGAAGATGTCAGAAGATCAGGAGTGGAGAGGCTTAGTCTGTATCTTAAAACTGTAGAATAAAAAATGTATAAGGAATCTCTGGAGGTCTCTGCTCCAATTACCCCTCAAAGCAGGACCAACTTAGACCTGGCTGTGACGGGCCACATCCAGCAGAGTTTTGAGTATCTCCTGGCATTTGAGGCTCTTCATGGTTACAAGGGTGGGGGTTTTAATATCTTAATTCCTATATCTAACTTTTCTTTAATTCAACTTGTGTCCATTACATCTCAACCTTTCATGCACACCCCTAAGAAGAATCTGGCATCTCCCTTCATCAGGCAGTTCAAGGGTTACAGTGTGTGGAGCTCACAGTTGGCAATCGCACAGTTGAGAGGCTCCGAGTGAGAACCAGGGGGCAAACAAATGTCATCATGGGAGCCTGCTATAGACCTCCCAGCCAGGACGATGATGACAACAAATTATTCTTTGAGGAATTAAGGGACACTTAATCAACTGTCCTTGTCCTTATGAGGGACTTGAATTTGACAGAAATTAATTGAGAGCACCACACAGCTGGTACAACCTGGGCCAGAAGATTCCTAAAAACCTGGATGACAACTTCGTGGAACAGGTTCTGAGGGAGCCAACTTGGAAAGGTGCCCTCCTTGATCTGCTGCTTGTCAACAGATCTCTCGAGTGAAGTGGAGATTGGCGGCTGCCTTGGCCACAGTGACCACAAAGTGATCAAGTTTAAAATCTCTGTCAACAGCAGGGAAAGTGCCAGCAAACTCCAGGTCCCAGCTGACTGGAAGCTGGCAGACATTGTCCTGATTTTCAAGAAGGGCGAAAAGGAGGACCCCGGAAACTACAGGCCTGTCAGTCTCACTTCAGTGCCTGGTAAAGTTATGGAGAAGATTATTCTGGGAAAAACACCTGAAAGACAGTGCAGTCACTGGTCAGAGCCAGCACAGCCTCACGAGAGGAAAGTTCTGCTTATCAAACCTGATTTCCTTCCATGACAATGTAACCCACCTAGTTGAAGCCAGTGAACAGAATCTTTTCGGATTTTAGTAAAGCTTTTGATCCTGTCTCTTACAGGATCCTTCTGGACAAAATGTCCAGCCCACAGCTGGATAAACACATCATGTGGTGGGTGAGCAATTGGCTCATGGATCGAGCACAGTGAGTAACAGTGACTGGGGTGACATCAGACTGGTGACCTGTCACTGGTGGGGTTTCACAGGGATCCATCTTGGCCCTTTACTCTTAAACATCTTCATAAATTACTTGGATGCAGGACTGGAAGGAGCACTATGCAAGTCTGCAGATGACACAAAACTGGGAGGAGCTGTTGACTCCCTTGAAGGCAGGGAGGCCTTGCAGAGAGACCTGGGCAAATGGGTAATTACCAACCATATGAAGTTCAACAACAGCAAGTGCCAGATTTTTCACTTGGGATGGGGCAACCCCAGATGTACATACAGACTGGGGAATGAGAGGCTGGAAAGCAGCGTTGTGGAAAGGGACCTGGGGGTCCTGGTTGACAGCAAGTTGAACATGAGTCAACAGTGCCCTGGCAGCCAGGAGGGCCAACCGTGTCTTGGGGGGCATCAGGCAAAGCATCACCAGCCGGGTGAGGGTGCTCTGCGTGGGGGTGGCCTCACCTTGAATATTGTGTGCAGTTTTGGTCACTGCAATATAAGAAAGATATTAAGCTATGAGAGAGTGTCCAAAGGAGGGCAATGAAGATGGTGAAGGGCCTTGAGTGGAAGCCGTAGGAGGAACACCTGAGGTCACTTGTTCTGTTCAGCCTGGAGGAGACTGAGTGGAGACCTCATTGCAGTTACAATTTCCTTGTCAGAAGAAGAGGAGGGGCAAGCACTGATCTTTTCTCTATGGTGACCAGTGACAGGACTCGTGACCAGTGACAGCTAAAGTTGTGTAAGGAGAAGTTTAGGTTGGATATTAGGAAAAAGTTCTTCACCCAGAGGGTGGTTTGGTGCTGGAAAAGGCACCCCAGGGAAGTGGTCACAGCACCAAGCCCGACAGAGTTCAAGAAGATACTCTCAGGCATAAGGTGTGACTCTTGGGGATGGTTCTGTGCAGGGCTAAGGATTGGACTCAATGATCCTTGTGGGTCCCTTCCAACTCAGCATATTCTGTGTTTCTGTAAACAGCATGAGAATGTATTAAAATTGTTAATAAAAGAACTGAGGTTGTTCAACAGCTCAGGCCCCGACATCCAACTGACCTTATTCACACAGAATGGGGATTCAGTGAGCATGGCTCTCCAGGAAATCTGAGGCAAAAGGGGCCAGAAGAGCCAGAGACACCACTGGAGTTAGGCTCACACTCTTTCAATGACACCAAAATGAGACACTCTGATCTTGAAAAGGGTTTGCTGTCCCTGGTGCAAGCGGTGAAAAAGGTGGAACAGATAAAAAGAGGATGGAGTGTGATTATGAGGGGACCTTCCCACCTCCTAGATGTAGTTCATAAGGGTACAGGGTCACCTGCAGGCACTGCTCAGATACCAGCAGTGGTTTATCTCTCTGGGAGGTATCAATGGAATTTTGAAAGAATGGTTCAGCACAGTTCCCCTGCCTGGGGAAATTCCGAGCGGCAAAGGCTTACATTTCTCAGCCATAGTATTTCAAGATTGGTCCAAAGAGGAAGGAACCCAACTGGTATTTTGCATTCCATAATATCCCCAGGCTAATGGTCTCGCTGAACGCTCCAATGGGTTAGTTAAGTGATTTTTTAAAACCCGTGAGCCTGGATGGCATCTGTGGCATCTGTGACTGTCTAATGTTGTCTATCATTTATGTAATACATGGAGTGGAAATGGTTGTCTGAAAATTAAGGCCTCCTGTGGCTCTGCTTTGATGCAGAAAGAAAGCTGGGGGAACAACCTACTGGCTTCTATGCTGACCGGCCTGTATCGGCCTCAAACTGGGACAGCATCAATGGTATGAACAACCCTGAAAAATCCTTATGCCTGGGAAGCAAGAGATGGTTCAGAAAAAATATATCAGATTATTACCAGGTGGATTTATACCCTGAATTTAACCTAACCCTTCTGGCCCGCAACAAGACTCAGCATTTGTCCATTTTTTGTCTTAACAGGGGAATTGTATCTCAATGAACTGCATGTAGAGTGAAGAACTGTCATATACAGAGTCAGAGTGCCTACAAGGTGGTAGTTTTTGGTGATGGTACATATACTTCTTGATTTCATGATAAATTTGGAAACTGAAATTCCAATTATAATGTAGATAATACTGTTACTTTAACTAGATGGAAGTTCAGGCTTTGCTTCCAATCTTATGCTGCAGTTAATCCAAGCTTCTGGATAAACACACAAGGTTAGTCAAATCACTGCATGTATCCTCAGTCTGCCAACTCACCAGTACCTTGGGAAATATTAACTATGGATTTGACCAAAACTTGGGAGATTGTGTGGAAAAAACACAGAAATTTAACTTGAGGAACTGAGGAAGGAAAATGTATTTTAAAGTGGACCAACAATAATACAACTATAAGAAACTGCAACATCACTAGGGCCATCATTAAAATTTGGGACTAATAGTGAAACAATTTATATGATTTATCCTCCTCCCTAAGACACGTGTACTAATATACCATGAGGAAATCATATTCCAAGAGTGTGGGCAGTGCCACACTGTGGTGTCTGGTATTCTACGTGACCTACCAACTGGTGCATTAATTGGGAAGGAACAACTGGATTACCAGATGTTCCCATACAGGTTGATTTGGTACACAAATTTTAACCTTTCTCACTTGAACAGCCTAAAATATCATAATTGGAAAGTTTTTAACTGAAACGCCAACAAAACTGAAATTCAGAGATTGGGCCTCGTAGCTTGAGCTCTCAGATTAGGTTGTATTTGTTGGAACTGTACCACCCCCTCAGTGATACTTGATCTTTTTTGACTAACAATGATACCATGTCTGACATAATCTGTTCAGAACTAAGCATGTCCTCTATGGGGCACACCCTGTGGGTTAGCAGTGATGGAACACGGGCAGCTGACTTACTAATAGAGGGAAAGGAATGCCAACATGTGCTGAGACTATTACAACATTGTTCCCTTTAGAGGAAGCAGCCTCTTTCAACAGCTGTGGGGATGCATCAAAAGGGAATCAGGAGACCAATGGCAACATGCAACAACTGGACCTGTGGTGGGGTGGGTTCTGGAATCTGTTTTCACACTCCAGTTGATGGCATTCCATGATCGAATGATGTTATATAATCTTACTGGACAAATCAAAGCACTGACTAATGCAACTCGTGTGGGACTGAAGGAACTAAAGGTACAATTACAGGCAATGTCAAAAATTGCTGTGCAAAACAGACTAATGTCAGATTTCCTGAAAATGGAGTGTGTGGATATTTGAGTCTGTCTAATGACACCTGCTGCATTCACATACCAAATGTAACTAAAGATCTTTACGACCAACTAGATCATATGAAGTATGCAAAAGCAAGTAGAGATCTTAGAAGCAGTATGGAAAACAAATGGTTACACAAGCTTCTTGGTGGGCTAGGATTTTTGTTTACTGGCTGGCTACAAAGCTTATCACAATCTTTGTTATCATTCTTTGTTGCACTTCTTGTATTTTGTGTATTATTATCATATAAGTGATCAACAATAACCTGGGTTATCTGTCAGGTTTGCATACGATCTGTGTGGACGGAAATGAAAAATGTGGAAGAGGAGGACAAGGAATCCCCCTAGAGAGATACCCCAAAAGTCAGTAATATGAAGTTAAATGAACTTATGATGATCAGAGATCTTTCTCTAATCAAGAAAGAGAAATACATAGCCCACGATGTCCCTCAATGTGAGATAATATTATGGGTGTTGTTTGCATGACTGTGACCACAGTGATGCAATGATGTGATAAATGGTCAGTGTCAATTTAAGTCAGTGACAAATTGATGATGCTGGCTGACAAAATGTGAGCTGGGCCCCATCACTGACCTCACACCTGAATCGAGCAAGGCCAAGCAACTGCATGTTTTCTGCAATGAAGTGGTGGCCTCATGGCCCAGCGTTGTTCCAGTGAGGCACAGGAAAGCATCTGCACCTCTACACCAGCCATCAGCCTCACTCCCTCTTCACTGCCCATAACAAGTTGTGTTACAAATCTGGTCCCTTGAGGAGTTTGGGATGTGCTCAAAGATGCTCTGGCAAAGGTCAGGCAGCCCTTACCGCTGCTTCAATGGGTGGAGGAGGACCAAAGTGATTATTTTACCTTTTTTATCAACTTTAAATTCTGACCAAAAGTAACCAAGACCCAAGGGCCAAATGCATTTAGGTGAGTTTTGTGCCTCCAACTGTGTTGGAGAAGACCCAGTAAAATACATTCATATATATCACTCTCACATCTCTGTCACTATAACTTCTGTCATGGCACATATTCACACTCTGTAGTAAGCACCTACAACCTGCAATATTGAATGTGCTTTCCTGTTGCTTCAATGAACCACACTATTTATGAATTTGAATCATAGAAGTTCTTATTGAACTTGGCCAGAAATATAGTGTTGGTAAACTGGGTTACGTGTGAATCTGCGGTCTGTGGTTATCTGTGAACTTGTGATCAAGTTCTTACTGAACACAATCAGACCTACTGTGTCAACACCACATTATTTGTGAATCTGTGCTCGTGGAAGTTCTTGTTGAGTCACGGTGCTGAATTGGTAACAGTCAGAAATTAAGCCCAGCCAACCCAGCCACTCTGATCTCTGAGGACCAGCTGGAACACAAAGGGGGTTTACTTTTTTGTCAAATTTCTATACGCTTAATGCAACACATGGTACAGAGTGGGCTCAATGTCCTCCAGAAAAGCCTGCTCTCCCGAGTAGCTCTGCACTGATTTGGGGCAAAGGCAACAGTTTCCCATGTGAGCCTAGTCATTTTTCCCTTATACTACAGAATTTGGGATTTTTTTTTCTGTCCCATCTCTTGTAAGCAAAAATTAACCAGGTACAGGAAAAAAAAATCACAATATTTACCTAACATAAATTCAAGGAATGCTGCACTTCTATCTACTGTTTCAGACCATGCTCTAAACCATGTCTCAGACATGGCATCACTGCACCCTTCCTCTTGACAGACGCACACATCTGCCACATACCAGCAGCCTCACAGGGGCAAACCAAAACACATTTTGAAGCATGGGGAAGACAGGCTTTGGACCTTGCTGAACCAAACTCAGAAGAATCCTGCCTGACTCTCCACACAATTCCCAGGAGAAGAAAGGGACTTGCACACTGTAGAACCCAAGTCAGAGACCACAGCCTAATCCTAGCTCTTCCTCCCTCACCTGCCTGCACAAACTTCTCTCTGCCTTTGAGGAGCTGGGGTCTCGTGATTCTTCTGCATGGGGAAAGTTTCCACCACCCTTTCCACAGGTACCAGAGCCTTTGCATGCACCTATTGCCTGCAGCCTCCCTCTCCGGCCAGGTTCACAAAAACACTGATTTAGTAACTATGCATTTCACACCAAAGCAGACAGTGTCTGTTGCTGTATTTCCTCTTCTAGCCTGATCCCTGACAGGCCAAAAGCAAATGAGGTTGAACCATATGCCGCTCTACAGCAGAGGCAGCTTTCAAACAGAAATCATGATGAAAGGCAAGCGTGGCTGGATGCACTGAGCAGCCCAGGCAGGAGCACATTACTTGCAGGTCAGCCACAATTTTGCATCCATCTCCCTGGGGTTTTGGGGGGTGAAGGGGCTGGAAGTTCAGATGTTCTGAAACAGTTTGTCAAATGTCTGATGGGTGACAGCCATCCACCCACCCTATGCACACCATGCTGCCTGCCAGGAGAAGATGTCCACTGTAAGAAACCAAGAGAAACATGATAAGCAGGCTCTGCTGTGTTTGTAGGCACTGTATGGTACTAGTTTAAGTTTACCCAGTTTGGATGGTGGTAACCATCAAGCTAGAGCTCTAAAAACATAAGTTGGGGCTAGTTGTAATCTGTGGCTCTGATATGGATTCAAGTCAGAGAAATTGGTACTAGCCTAAATTTATGTCAATTGTGGCCTTCCCAAAGTACATGAAACACATCCCCAACAGTCACGGAATTTTGTTTCAATTCCCTGATCTGTCTTAACAGCAGTTTTAAGTTTAAACTTAAAAGCATGTTTTTAGTGATCACATTCATTAAAAATAACAAAACTCTTACAGTTCTATCAGATCTCCTTCATCTCCCTGCCTAGTGCTCCAGTGTACCCAAGGATGAGCAGGGGACACCTTCTCAGAGCTAGGAAGGAAAGGGAATAGAAAAACAAAGCAAGAAAGGAAACAAAAAAATGCAGCCATCACCAAAGAAAGCCAACAAGTAAACGAAGAAACAGCCATCAACAAGGTGCTGCCTTTGATTCTTTAATAAGGTTTTAGTAGTATACAAGCTTTTTTTTGTTTGGTTTTTTTTTTCTTTCTTTTTTTTTCTTTTTTTTTCCGATTGTCTGGATTAACATACACGGATTTAAAAAAGGCACGAAAACCATTGCACAGCTTCTGTTTCGTTTGTTTTTGATGACATTGCCTGTTCATTGTGATTTCAAGTGTAGGATTTTACAGTACTCTGCAGCATTTACAGCATGATCTACATACAGGTAATCAATGCATGCTTTTATACAGGAGACAGAATTCAAATTCTCTCTCAGTATTTCTATATACACAATAATACAGTCTTTTTCTTCTGAAAAAAAGCTTTAAATTTGTCTTGCATGCTTGGTGTACCAGAAGAATTAGTGCAAGCATATATTACAGTGTTATTGCAGTACAAAAAGGGGTTGACTTTAGGCTCTAAAGGGATTAGATACCGGAAGAATAAAAAGACTCAAGGAAAACAAGCGTCGGATCCCTTTAGTCAACTGCATCCTTCTAAGTGGATCCCTACGCAGTACCACTTTAAAGCTACAGCAGGCTGCGTCCCCTCCACCCCCCTGCTGCCTTCCCCCTGAGACAAACTTCCACGGCTTCTGCAAACCTTCTGTCCCTAGCAATGTGTGAGGACTTCTGGCAACTTGACGAATCCCTTCTGCTGTGCCTCTTAATGCTGGAGACACAGCTGAAGGGGACAGTATTGAGATCCACTGCTTCAAGCTAACTCAAGTCTCAGCAGATGAAGTTTCTCCAGCAAACCCAGAAGCACAACAGGCTACCTACGACTTTTGCCTCCTCTCAGTAGCAAAGACCACAGAAACCCACATTCACCTCCTACTTGAGTAGCAGTTGGTTAAATATGGTTTGGACTCTCCTGCTTAGCAGCAACAGAAGTCTAACATGTGACACAAGGTAATGCAAAAGAAGGATATGCTGGTCCCTGAGATTCTTCATGGGAGCTGGAAAATCTGAGAAGCAGAAATCAAGTTCCCAACGCAATGTTAATTGTTCCATTGGGAATGGGAAGAGGCCTTAGTCCTGAGAGATGCAGATGGCACACAGACAGCAAGAGCTGTAGTCCGGTCTTCCCTGTAACAGTTTTTATTTGGATACTATCAGGACCTTAGCATATCCTGGAAGTGACATTATCCTCTGCCAACACAGAATAAGCTTGATTGGGACTGGGACATCTGGCAGGATTGACAACAGTGAGTGGAAAAAACCCTAGAATCTGAGTTTCTGAAGCAGCTCTTTCTTCAAACCAGCATCAGATCAGGTAAAAGTAGCAGGAGTCTTAGAGCTGCCACGCTTGCTTGCAGGATCTCCGTGTTCCAAGAATCAGCACCATAAATGTCAGAGATGTTCTTCTTTCCAGCATCTTACCAGCAAATGCTCCACAGACTTTTCCTTCATTCTTTTTACCAAGGTGAACAAGACAGTCCATTCCTGTGCTGGATAGGTGTTCTCCTCCCTATTTGTGCTTTCGTATGTTAGGTTTGTGCCAGTTTTCCTAGCGTCTTGGATGGAAGCAAAAGCTCTGTAAAGGTGGTATGCCTGCCACTCAGCTTCCCCCCTCTGCACCCACCAGTGTCTCCAGCAAGCGCCAACACAGAACTCCCTGTCTGAGCAGATACAGGGGCCACCTCATTTTTATCACTCATGAGACACAGGAAATGGTGAGCAAAGTGGAAGGAAACGATAATCCAAAAATCGTTCTAGTCCCTAATTGAAAAGGCAACTTAATAGCAGCAAGAAAGAAGAAGAATATTCTGAAAGCTAAACATCTTCCTTAGTCATAAAAATAACCAGAAATTAGCAGTTTCTGAATAAGAACCTGATCTGGCAGGGTTTTTTTAGGAAGGACCAAGCTGAAGGGGAAAGAGTCCCACAGAAATCCTCATCTGACTTCATCAGAGGAAATTTGCCATGTTGCCAAATAATGAACTGCACTCATAATTAAACTGAGAAATTTGTTGGAGTTGTTGGAGGAAGCCCTGGGGATTCTTACGAGGCAAGTGCACTAGATGAGGTAACTCACTTGAAACACTTTGCATATGAAAAAATAAAACCTCCAAACATAAAGACATTTTCCTTTCAAATACTATAAGACATGCAAGTGAATGTAAAATGAGGATTGCTTCCAATCCCCAGGTTACATAGTTAGCAGCTTGTTCAAAATGTACATTCATCATAACATCATTTTTTTCAACGGCAGGTGTGATACAAAGAAGTTGCAATATAGCAAATAATACTTAAAAACATTTCCCAGAAATTAATCTTTGCGCTGTCCCATGGAACTGCCAATGCAGGATTGTGTGTTATAGTGACCCGAACACAGAACATGTGGTATAAAAATGCAACAAAAAGGAAGGTGGTACTGCAATGATCAGCCTTTACATATTTTATTTAACGTTTTGATATTACCCAAAATAGGTGTTTGCATACTATAAATTATGTCCCAAGTGGCAGCCCTGTTCTTATTGCCAGAATACTCTGCCACCAGTTGACAGCAAAAAGAGAGATACGTGAATGTGTCACAACACACTGAATTAATAGAACTGGGCTGGGCCAGGTTGCTGAAATCAGACCTGAAACATGCAAAGGAGGCCAGGTGTGCCACCTGAACCAGACATCATAAGGATACTTTCTGTAACTGGTTGAGATTTGTTCTTTGCAACTGCCTTTTGAGCATTTAGGTGTGTGCAAAGTGGCCCATTACTGGCACAGAAACACTTCTGCAAGGCAGGACCACACGTGGCCATTCACCCTCCATGTGCAGGTCATGCACACATATAAACACACATACAATCAGAAATGGAAGATCCAGCCAAAAGCAACACAACACCATCCTGGGGACAATAGTGAAATCAGGAAGCACATCTGGCTTACTTTGGTCAGCCTCTCCAGAAATTGTCATCTCCTCCAGTCACTGTGGGGAGGGCTGGCAACTACAGGGGAAGCAGCTCAAGGAGAAGGGTACCCCATGTTCTCCAGCTGAGAAATATCTGGGGTACTTTATTCACAATAAACACTAACAGGATGTTAGGGATTTGCAAATTATCCATAATTTTAAAAGCTTCAGACCTTGTCTGCTAGGAAATGCAATTTTATTTTTTTTCCAACTAGCCTCTTGCAGCCCATCTGTTACTGCCAAGCAGAGCTAGACAAATATACAAGAGCTGTCTCTAAATTGTTCTTTTCCATTTGTCACCAAAGGGAAACAAGAAAAGAAAAAAACAAAAATAAAAGCTTCTCTTTTGAATAGATTGGGATAAAAGAGCCCTTATTCAACGTGAAAGTGGCAAAACGGTCTCAGCTCCAGGTAAAGTTCTGATAGTCATGAATAAATCTCTAATGACAATTATTAATGAGACGTGTCATTCATCTACCCCAGCAGTTCACAATAAAAATAAATTAGGTCATTGTCGCAGTATTATGTGGCTGTAATACAAATGTGACTGGATACCACAGGGACTCCATGTAGCCTAAGGAAGAGATGCTACATCCACTGGACAAACACGGTTGGTATCTGTCACCAATCCCTCCAGAGAAGCAGTAGAAAATCTTAGATTTTCAAGAATAATCTTGAGTGCCACTGTCAAGCACTTAAAAGTTCCACGTATACACATCATGGAGGATTGATGGAGGTGTGAGAAGGAAGTATTTTAGAAAACAGGAAAAGGACTGAACATATCTTTCCATGCTTTCCAATCTTCAGTCTCACAGTGCATCCTATTGTTAAGCTATTTTACAACAGAGGACTAAACTAGCAATAGTTATCTTTTCTTGCCTTAATTTATTTACAAAGGATCACAGCACCAGATTCAAATAGTGCATTTTTACACAAGAGAGCAAGTGAAGTTCCTGGTGATTTGCAGTCAAAAAAACATCTGAATGATATTCATTGTATTTGGTATATAGGTCCCACCCACCATTCTGACAACTTACAGATCATGAAAAAAATATTCTGCCTCCTGAAATTCCCTCTGTGCAATCAAACTCTCATGTCTGGCTTCATCCTGACATGTTCTGAAAAGGCTTTATTTGCTGCTGGCTTCTTCCAGAAATCCTGCATGTCAAACAGCAGAGAAGTGACTCACGAGAAAAATAAAGCACTTGGTGATCTTTTGGGTTAAGAGGCCATTGGAAGGTAGGAATACCACGACTGTGTTGTTTCTGAACAAACTCTGGAAAGGCTAAATTGAGGTGTTTGCTCTGGTTTCCCATCTGACTGTAGAAGGCTTCTAGTACAAAACAAATCATTGAGTCCCTCAGAAGAGGCTGCACACTTTGGGGCAGTGTAGCCAGTGATAAAGATGGTACCAAAGCCTGGCGATGCTACTGAAACAAAAGACAGATGAGGTAGTTAAACACTCCAAAGTGAAATCTTTGGAAGAAATGTTTGAAGCACGGAGCAGAGAAATGCCGTGAATGACACTTGTTTTGTTTCTCATCTCAAAGTGCTCACAGCCTAGGTGAGTTAGAAGAGAAAGTTCACTGGCTTTAGAGCACCCCTTGGAAAAGAAACAGCCCAACTATTGAAGTGCCACTCAGCCTCTTTGCCCTGTGAGCAGGCTAGGGAAGCACCTTCGCTTATTATGGCTGATCAGTTTGAAATGATAGGCCTCTTTCCAGAGGTCCTCTATCTAAAAAAATGTATCACAAAGGAAAAAAGATTGTTGTCTGGTTTTTAAAGGCACACCGCCTTCTTGTATAACACTTGGGTCTGACTGCCACAGAAGCAGCTAGGGAGAGCTAGGTGCCAAATGGAATTGTAGGAGGAACAAGGAGCTTGTTTAAAACAACAGGATACTTTGGTGGCCTAATGGCAGTGGCACACGCTTGAAAAGGGAAGAACAGTCATTATATGTGGCAAAGTGAAGAACACCAATCCTCAAGAAAACAATCCACCATTCCGTGATACCTCCAGATTAAGATAGGCAACACGAGGAAACACCAGTGTATTGAAATTTACAGTTAATGAAAAAAGTGTCAGCTCTGTTGCACTTATAATTGCCCTGTCCTGGCTGTTTTTAAATACTCTATTTCTATTTGGATTCTCCACACTCCCCCAGCTCCCAGGCTGAAAAATGGGGACAGCCAATTTTGCCAGCTTAGAAAACATCCATTTGGAAGAACTTGGAGTCAAGACATTTTCCCACTCACAGAGATCAGGCACCAATTTAGATGGAACTTAGAGACATGCTCACAACGATAGAAATGGTGTTTAACCAGCTATTTACATGGTTTGCAAATAGAGATGATACCTGTGTCTTAAGGGAAAGAGCATTGCCAGCTGTCTTAATTTAGCTGCTGATGCAGACAATAATTGAGGGGAGTTTCCTAGGTACTAAGGATTCCAGGATTTGAAACTCGTGAAGCTGTCCTGAAAATGGAAGGTATCTTCCATTAGCATCTTTGAAATCAAGCTGCCTTTAAACAATGCAATCCTCACACAGATTCCATGTAGAGCTGAGACTTCTCCAAGTGCCAAAATGTGCCCTTTTTTTTTTTTTTTTTTTTTCCAATTTCCTCCAAGGAAATCAGGGGGAGGGAAGGCCTCTTGGCTGATCAAAGTGATATAGGGACTGTATGGTGAACTGTGAGCTATGGAATGCGTAGGAAACTGGTGCAGGAGCAATGCTTTGCAGATTCTTGGGAATGGCAAAGGCAGAAGGTAGCACAGGTACCCAAGGATGCAATAAGAAGGTGAGGGATGAAATTCCATTAGTGACAAGGGAGGTAAACCATGGGTCAGGTGAATGTGTGGAGTGGGACACAGGCAACCAGGGTGGAGCAAAAAGACTGTCATAGGGGGAAGAGTTGGGATGGGCAAAGGGGAACAAAGAGGCAACTAGATCCAACAGAACTTTCCAGCAGAAAGGTGAAGATGAGGGGGTTCTGCCTTATCATTGTGTTGTATGTGAAGTCTACCAGAAGCTTGGGGCTACAGCCAAATGCTGTTGTTCTTGCATTCAGATTCAGATTTAAACATATGCTGGGTGGCAGCTGCCCAGCAATTTCTCTGTTTACAGAGCAATGCATGAGATCTTAGAGGAGATAGGCTGCCTTATCCCAGTCCAACCTGGAGGCCAACTGTCCAAGTAATGCTTCATCATTCTGGGCTGGGGAGGTGTCAGCTGCCAACATCCTTCATAGCTCAGGTGGTGCCTGCTGCCTCCCAGCACCAGAAAGGAGAAGGTGCTCCCAAACTCTTGCCCTCAGCTGAGTACTTAATAACTGAAAGGCAGATGGAGCAGCTTCCTTTACACTCCTCAGAATTCATATGGACACCAGATCGGAGAGGTAGGCTGATCTGTTTCTGGGGATCCTTGAAGAATCACCACATAATTTACAGGAAAAGAGCTGAAAGAAAAGTCTTGGAGTCAACATCTGTCATGAAGCAAGGAAAGCATCATCCAGGTTGGACCTCTCTAGGAGCCACAAAGATGCTTAGCTCAACAAATACAACTTTTGAATAAGTTTGTCCCTTTCAGAACAACAGTCCTGCAGCAGCCTTGACCACCACAATGTCCAGGTTCAGACACACAACACAGAGAAGGAGTGGAAGAACAAGAGCAACTTCATCATGAAGAGGTAGCATAAGGATGGGATTATATCACCCATATGGCTGTTTTACGGGGCATTTCTATCTTACTTCTGTCATAACTGTAACAGAAGATACTTTAAACAGTGGTAGAGATGATGCACCATAACTCTCTCACATGCCTGCCCCTCAGCACTAGTAGAAAGGTATGGGAATGGCAAAGTCAGGCTCACACCAGGGACTTTGTCAACGTGGGTACACCCGTGTCAGTGTAACTCATTTTCAGTCAACCCCCTCCCACTAAAACCTCCACTGAAAGTGATTTACCCAATTCATGCTCCTCAACCCAAGCATTTGACAGCAGAGGGCTGGGGAGAGGGTAATAAATTGGAAACACCTCCCATTCTGCATAGAAAGAAAGTGAAAGGAGCCAAGAGGCCAAGATATAAAAACATGGCTTTTGTATGTACCTGCAAGTTATGAACATTTACTTGCTTAAGTAGATCATGAGATGCTAGCCCCAGCTACCTGTCCTGATGCTCATGATCTCTGTGATGGAATGGCAAACGCTCATTTCGAATTTGGATTCTGAGGAGAACAAGTGCTATGTACAATGGGAAGTAAAAAGAAGAATATCTCTCAGGATGCAAATGCTGTTCTTGGACCCTTCTGATGAATGCAATTTCTCTAAGAATCTGACGTGGAAAGGGAATTTTATTTTACTAGTATTGATTTACATTGGCTTATCCCAGCTGAAGAATTAAAAAAAAAACCAAACAAACCCTACCAAATATAAGAGGACAAATAACTAGGGCAACTAACTTTTCAGCCCATAACCCATGATCACTTTTCATGCCAACAGCCTTCTATCAGTTGGGGTTTTTTTCTCCCTGCTGACCTTGGCCTGCAGTTGTGCAAATGGACAGGGAACCAAAGAAGGAGATGAACAAAACCTGAAAACACCTGTCCTTTTCCCTGTGCAGGTCTATGCAGCCACACAAACACTGGCACAACAGAAAGGGCTGAAAGGGTAAGGGAGGATCTCTCAGAGAACTGACAGTTCTGTTCCCCTAACTTGAGCAAGAAGGAGCAGCCACCAATGCAAAATGACTGCTTGACATTTTCTTTGAGCTTTCTAGTTGTGGTTTTTTTTGCCAACCGATTTTGGACATATTTACATTTATAACTGCAGTCACTGTAAACGAAACGCAGTAAATAAATGCAATATAAATGTAATCTACAAAAGTGTTTTTAGAATTGCACTGCAACTAGTTTCAATATTAATTTATTACATTTCCATATATATATAAAAGAGATATTTTCACATTAATTTGCCAACTGTTCCTCAGCAATATGTGGACTCCATAGTAATTATTACAGCACTAGAATGAAGATGTTAAAAAAATTTGCAAACTTGCTATTTTTAATACTTTTAGCATACTACTTTAACATCAGGATTCCAGCCATTATCACCAATTAGTTTCTTCAGAATTAAATTGGAAAAGACATACTGATCATGAAATAAGACTTCCCATAAAAAACAGGCAACAGCAACATGTCCAGTTACTGTGGTATAGAGCCCAAATCTGACAGTTTAACAGGACTGGTTTAGAAACTAATATCCCACTTTACAGAGTCTGAATAGCAAAGAATTCAGTATCTTTTAATAATGTATTTCAGTGGTTACTACAGACCTATGTCTTTAAAATGAGCTTCTAGTTTTACCTTTGCTACTTTACCTTCCAGCACTCAGACCAATATCTTTGCCTGGCAGATTAAAACCTGTCTTGCTCTCTTCAGGCAGAGGTAGACCTAACAGCAATCATGTCACTGTTTAGTTTTGTCTTTAATGATGGACTGCATTTCTTTCAGCTCATTACAAGGCAGGTTTTACAGAATCAAATATTCTTGTATCACTTCTCCTCTTTTAGGTTTTTCGCTTACAAAAATTTACATAGAAGACTTGAATATGATGTCTAGTAGTGATCCCACCACTACAAAAGATCTCCCTCTGCTCACATCTTCATTTTCCTGCTGATACATAAAAGAAAAATGTATTTATTCTTTTTTGTTGTAGCAGCATAATGAGAACTTAGATGCAGCTAATTACTGCACTTCACTTCCACCTCATTCTGGGAGACAGCACCTCCCAGGGCACAGTTTCTCCCATTCTGTACATGTGAACTATATTCTTTGTACTCAAAACATGACCTTGCCCCTAGGTGAATGCAATCATTACTTTGAATGCAAGCAATTTATCAAGCAATCCAGATCCTTCTGCAGAGCTGGCCTGTCAGTAGTATTTTATCAAACCACCCACCTTCTGTCACTACAAACCTTCTCCTCAGTGATTTCTCTTTTCTTCTTGACAGCCACTAAAGGTGTGGAATAGTGCTGAGCTAAGGGCAGGAGAACAGCCCCTCTTGTAAGAGATAGCAACATATAAACATATTTTGTTTGGTTAGTTGGCTTTCAATTTATTAATAATTTTAAATGGAAGAAAGTCTTATTTGAAGTCTATATAAATAAACCATTTTTATCAATCAGAATTTTGAACTTAGAAGAGCAGCTCTTTATATAACCATGATGAGTAGCATTAGGTAGATTACTGACCTTTGAATTTTATGGATGGAGCTAGTCATTGTTGTTGTCTGAACAAAAGGGTTATATTTTATAAACACTCAGTTTTCCTGTTTGTTCTCTTCTCTCACTGGTAAAACTAAAAATTGTTTGGTTTTTCTTTAAAAATAGAACAATAGTAATTTACATTCCTAAAACTGACCTTGAAAACTGAACATGTGTGTTTTGGAGACTGTGAACAAAAATTATTAAGAGTTACTGAGTTTGCTTCTTTCACAAATTCCATTTCCTCTGGAATCTGTTGTTCTATTCAACTCTCTACTGGAAATGGAAAACAATAACATCAGAGAAGAATCTACTTAAGGAAATCATCCTTTTTCATCTTACTTTGCGAAGAGCAAAGCCTTGCTCTTTCTGGTATCTGTGCTTGACGAGAACTGTCAAATAGGATTAGGCTACTGGTTAATTCAGCCAAAGTATTTCTGGCAATGCCCAGTCCCTTTTTTAAAAATAAAACTGATGAACAAAATGCAGATAAGAACTTTGGTTGAGCAGCAAATTGTCCTGTTCACACGTGGTCTTGGGGCAAATCAAAAGAAATTGATGTCACTGAATCAAGAATGACTGTGGGAAGAGACTGGTCATAACTGTGCTGAATCTTCTCAAGCAAGGTGTGTTAACTTGCACTTTCCTAAAGCCCTGAGCACTAGCAGTGACCCCTTCTTCTTCAACCTTAACATCCATACTGCCTCTTTTCCCAGAAGATTGGACCAAAGGCTTGTGCCAATAGAAGACAGTTACTACAATCACTTCATTACAGAAGGTCTTCATACAATCTGGCGTTTTACACTGCAGCTCCACTAAGAAGGGCAATATATTCCTACAAGTACAGGAAATAAGGATATTTATGACAATTTAAATTAACTTTGATCTCCCTTTTCCTCTTAGATTCGAGTCAGTTTTAGGCAAGGACTCCAGGGGCTCAGTATACCAAGAGCTGAGGCCACTTTATTTCTCAAGTGAGATCCGTTACCACGGGCCTTTCCGAGAAAGGCCAAGAAGCAGGGCTGCTCTGCCACTGAAAAGCCGCAGGTGCCCAAAATTTCTGGAATTTAGAAACAGCGTAATATACAGCTGGATCAGTAAGAAAATCCTTGCTAACCAACTCTTGACAGTCAACGCCTCTGGTGGAAGGCAGGAAAATTTAGAGCAGCTTAGGAGTGGAGAGCAGACACACAGTTCCACTGCTGTGTAACAGAGACAAGGCCAGAGAGACAGAAGTGTGTGGTGACTGTATGTAAACCAAATGTAAACAAAAACAAGGGGATTTCCAAAGCCAAAACAACAAAGAGATACATGATCGTAACTCCACAAGAGGGACAAACCTGAGGTCCTGCCTCAGGTGAGTTTTCAGTGGGAGTCTACCTATATCTAGATGGAGTAAAACTGCTTACAGATTGAGCCCAGTGTAAGATACCAACAGAGATGCTTGAACCGATTTGCCAAGGAAGGTAACGGTCTCTCCAGTTCA
The DNA here is from genome assembly GCF_003031625.1 of Empidonax traillii. Taxonomy (NCBI): domain Eukaryota; kingdom Metazoa; phylum Chordata; class Aves; order Passeriformes; family Tyrannidae; genus Empidonax; species Empidonax traillii. The sequence continues at coordinate 93,996 of NW_020956001.1, read as the reverse complement.
GTCATAATTCGACAATGTTTGTTGCTTGATTGCATGTGTTCAGTGAGGCAGCCCTGCACTTTCTACCCCGAGGCTGCAGGACCCATGAGTGAGCGTTTCAGATGAGCCCTGGCATTCACCTCTTTCGCACATCACACGTTCACCATCTGCGTTCTCATCTTCGGCCTTGCTGCTGCCCCTCGCCCAGGCTGCTGGGAGGTTTAGAAAGGCAGATGTTTTCAGTCTCTGTGGGGTCTGGTTGCAGGGGCTTTGGAAGTTACAGTACCTTAGGCCAGTGTTGTCTGGGATTCAATATTGCATTAAGTGGTGACACATTGTGGGCGGGTGGGATCTATTATTGCATTATGGAGGCTGCTGCTTCCCTGAACAGGCTATGTTTTGTGTGTGAAGCGGGCCCACACCTGCTGGAGCTGGGACCTGGAAATGCGGAGGACGGAAGGCATGAGTCTGTGGTTTCCTGCCGTGAGGGGCATGTGCCTGCGGTGGGGCATGCGCACGGGGCTGCTCTCCGCCGAACGGCTGCGCTGTATGAAAGTGCCACCAACGTGAGGGTAGTGTTCTGTCTCCAGGGTTGAGGAGGAGAAAACGGAGGACGCCAGTCTTCTCAGGGGGCTGTACCTCGGGAGGGAGTGCTGAGAAGGCCTGTCCTCCTCCAACTGAAAAAGACCAAGAAGAGTGGAGGAAAAGGTGTCAGGCAAAGACTTGACTCGCCCCTGGTTTGTGATGCGCATGCTGCAGACATCTTCGCCGGTGGATGAAAAATGCTTTTGCTCTACACAGGGCCTTACTTACTGCTCTGTGTCTATCAATTCCCAGGGATGCTACGGGCACCATAGAAGCCTGCCATTACAGGGGGCCTGCCATGCTCTCCCCAGCCACACACGGACACGAGCGACACCAGCAGCGTCAGGCTCTGCTGCGTCAGTCCCCTCCTCTGGCTCTTCGGGCCACATGCCTCACCCCTCTGTTCCACTGGCATTGCTCATCTTGGCATGTCACTAGGCTATTCATACATTTTGCATAGCGGCAACACTCAAACTCTGAACACATTTGGAAACCATGTGTATGAGAAAAGGTGAAACACCTGGCGCTAAAATGATTATGTGTATTTAAAAGTGAGGGATTCTCAGGGGCTCTTTCAACGAGTACTCGCTCCAGGGATTTGCAAATGCAACTTTGAGGGCTGTTAGTGCACTTTTCTCTCACTTACACTGCTGGCCTCCTGATTATATTAAGTACCTGCAGGGGGAGTGTTAATGCTTCCAGTTCTGGTAAGCAGAGCACAGACAGCAGCTGGAAAGGCAGGCAGAGTATAGTTCTCTTTTCAGTGAGAAATTTGAAACACAGAGCCACGGGAGGACATGAGAAGATGCACTCCTAGGTCCCTTTTCTGCTTCTGTGATCCCGGGATAGCCAGGAGAGGGAGGAAGTACACACACAGAGGACAGAAAACTTGTGTCAGGTTGAGATTGCAGTTCCTACCTTCCTATCACACACTGAATGGAAGAGAGAGGCATTATGGGAATGAGTTTATCTTCTTCACTTTGAGAACGCTAAGCCCTTCCTCTTCTTTCTACCTCTGTTATGAAACTAGCACTTTCACAGGGGTCAGCAACCTCAGTTTCCAAAACCTGATCATTTTTTCAGAATCCCACTTTTCCTTTCAAATCCATTCCCTTCCTTGTGCTGCATTTCTTTTTAGGAAGTCTCCACGGGTTTCAAAATCTAATTGGGAAATGTGAAAATGCAATATTGTATTTTCATAAAGACAAAACTGCTCTCTGTACCTTACTGGAGATGTTGACCTTGCACTAGAAAAAGAGCTGAATGTCATCCAGCCTCATCTCTTTCCTGTCACTTTCAATATCTTTGCAGTGCTTTGAGACAGATATTTTCATAAGCACCTGAGAGCCACTCAGTTCCTGGTCGGCATTAAATGTGAAAAGCAATTATTCACAGTCCTAAACGTACTTCATGTCACTGCATAGATCAGTCTCGGAAAATAATAATGTAATGCTATCATACAGGGTACTCGAGCTAAACAAATAAAATATAGACAGCAGCATTAATTTCTCATAAAGACAACTATCTCTTTTTGCAAAGATGGTATAGAAATTCAGCTCTGGGTGTACTGTTTGCAAGCTGCACAACTAAGCATCCTGGAATTTTTATTCTTACTTTTCGCTCCAGGTTTGGGTTCATCATATTGTATGATTTCCAGGGTGTACATCATGCCAACGTGGTAAAGATTTCTCAGATCAAAAGCTGCCAGCTACCCAGACAGACTTGCTTTACAGCACAGGACCAAGGACCTTGCCCAGGCCATGAAGGAGCAAGTGCACTTTGGTTTTGTTGCCTCTGGGCTGAAGCTGAGGTTACACACATGCCACTTTTTTGCATTGATGCTCTAATGCTGAAGCTACACAGTCAATGCTGAAAGTGCTGCTCCCTTTTGTGCCCTTGCAGTAATCAGGCTGCACCACCTTCCAACAGGCCTATTCTGCTCTGTTTGGACAGGAGCAGGATGACACCTCGCATGTGAAATCCCAGAAAAATGTGATGTTGATAAAACTCAATATATTTTACAGATATAAAATGTAATTGGGAATTTCTGCTGAGCTTAAGGTTTTGATTGCTATTATCTGTAAATAGATAGATAGATAGATAGATAGATAGATAGATAGATAGATAGATAGACAGACAGACAGATAGGCAGAGGTGAACATTACTTCTACTATCACCCTTTTGCTGATCCTTTATTCCTAACACATGGATGGACAGGGACCCTGAATCTAAAGAGTCTAAGAAGCCAACTCTACATTCATCCTTCTCCATCAGCTGACAAGCTCCTCTTCTCATGAAGGGAAGCTGGAGGAGCTGAATGTCAAAGAATCACATCATCTGCAATAAGCACCAAGCGCAGCTCAACAAGAATTAAAATAAGCAAGGAGCAGGGAGTCTTCCTCTGTACCAGGACTTCCCATGAGATCAGTGCTCCACTGCAGCCATCTTCTTGTTATCTGAAACTGGGAGGTATCTAAGATGTGAGAATATTTGGGTCAGAAATTCCTCCAGGCTATTCTGAGCCTCCTCTGTACTTGACTTTCGTCGCAGCAGCATCTGATCATATTATGCTCCCTCTTACACCCACAGAGTTTCACGAGGACAGCACCACCTCTCACACAGACAAAATGATGAAATATAGGCTAGATAAGTAGACAGTGAGTTGGACTGAAAACTAGCTGAGCTCCTGGCCTCAAAGTGTTTAGAGAAAAAAAGTCCAGCTGGAGGCCAGTCACTAGTGGTGTAGCCACGGGCTGATAAGGCAGCCATCACTGTTTAACAACTTCATTAATGACCTGGATGATGGGGCAGAGTGTCCCTTCAACAGGTGATATAACACTGGGAGGAGGGGCTGACACACCAGAGGGTTGTGCTGACACTCAGAGGTGCCTGGATAGGCTGCTGAAAGGGGCAAAATCACAAAGTTCAACAAAGAGAATTGCAAAGTCCTGCATGTGAGGAGGAACAGAACATACTGAGGGCCACTTGTTTGGAAAGGAGTTTGACAGAGAAGTACCTGGAGGTCCCGGTGGCCTCTAAACTGGACAAAAGCCAGCAAGGTGCAGAAAGGCCCCAAAGCCTCCCAGGATGCATTAGGAGTGATGCCAGCAGGCTGGGTGACATGGTCCTTCCCCTCTACTCACACCTGGAGTGCTGTGTTCCAGTTCTGAGGTGCCCGGTAGAAGAGAAACATGGACATACTGGAGATAGTCCAGAGAAGAGTCACAAAGATGACAAAGGGACTGCGAGACCTTTCACCTGAGGAAAGGCTGTGAGAGCTGGGACTTTTTATTCTGGAAAAGAGAAGGCTCAGGGTGTTCTCATCAACATTTATAAATACCTGATGGGAAAAAGAAGATAGATCCACACTCTTCTTAATGGTGTCCAGTGAAAAAACAAGAAGAAATGGACATAAATTGAAATACAGGAAATTTCACTTAAACATAAGAAAAAGGTTTTTTATCGTAACAGTGACTGAACACTGGGATAGGTTGCCCAGAGACATTGTGGAGTCTCCATCCTCAGAGATATTCTGACTGGACACTGTCCTGAGCAACCTGCTCTAGGTGATCCATCTTGGAGCGCAGGGTGGGACTAGGTGATCTCTAAAGGTCCCTTCCAATCTCAGGTGTGTTGTGATTCTATTACAGTCCAGAAGTCACTGACTTTCTGCCAGTAATGGCTCATATATTGGAGCCAGGTAATGGAGAAACAGAAAAAAACCCATTAGAACAGGGATTACCCAGTTGCTCTCAGTTAGTTGACTCAGTATTGACACCAATGGATGATCAACAGTTTTTGGGACACCAAAATGAGGTCACAAATTGGTACAACAAAGCCTATGACTTCAGTCACAGTAGTTCTGCATTTAGTGAAATTTTTACCTATCCTAAAGGCTCACTTCATATTCAGAGATAAGGAAGATTTACTAACATGCACACACACATACACACACAGAGCCTAATCCCAGTTTCAATCAAATCCAGGGAAGCCCAAGCCTGAGCTACAGGAAATGTGTCATTGCTAACAAGGCCGCCAGTATCTTCACTAGTTAAATCCTTGGTCAGCTTCTTGTTAGTGTCCCTCCTTATTCGCTGTACCTAAGGAGAACAGGCTTCTGCTTTCCTTTAGGCACCAAGTCATTTTTCCTTTGAGAGTTAGTAGTTGGTTTTGTGACATCAAATGGAAAAATATGAATAACACTTCAAAGCTGTGTGTACAGAGGCAGCTGAAGGATCCCGACATCAAAGGAAGAACAACTAAATCCCAGTCAGCCAAAGAAGTCCAGTGTTGGTCTGTATGTACAAAGCTAGGCCAAGGAGTAAATAGAGGGTATTTCAGAGCATAGGAACAGAAAAATCCAGTAGCTGGAGAACAGAGCCTGTCTAATATATTAGCAGTAATCACCCACAGTCCCACTGATTTACCTTTCTTGCCTGCTTGTTAAGTATCGCTGTGCAGTGATAAGCAGCCTTCGTACCACATCACACCCAACTCCCCCAGTCATTTCACACAGGGGCGTACATGCTGTGGCCAAGAAGGCATCTCTGGCCTTCTTTGTCACAGTAAATATGTCAGCGAAGTGTCCCTGATGTTTTTTACAGCTGATTCTTATCAGCTGGCTCTTACCATGTTCATTGCAGAATTTTTGCAGATCCTGCACTGACCAACCCAGTAAGTGCACACACAGAGAAAATTCAGACACGGAGCCTTCCAACTCTGCCGATCTTGCCTCCTGTAACCTCTAGATATCTGGGGCATTCAACATATTGGCTTTATACAGCAAACACCTCCACCTAGGAACCTTGCAACTGGATGCAGTCTCCATGAGAAGTATGTTCTGCTTCTATTCCATGCTCAGCAGGACAGTCCCCCTGGTGTCTGCTGTCAGCATTTCTAACCTTCCTGTAAGTGCTGCAGCCTGATACATCTTAGCAAGCAACACCATGCCTGGCAGGCAAGAATTTGCTTTGATTCCTTTTACGTAGATTCTTGTATCATTCACATTTTGCTGCCAAAAACTAACAGTCCTTTTTTCCTTGTACCTCTCAAGGATCTAAAGAGGAGAAGAAAATGGGGAACATCTGAATGGAAGGATGTTCTTTTAACATGCTTCAGTCCAGTGAACACTTCCTTGGAGAAAAAGCTCAAGAGGGAAAGGGAAATGGAGTTACTATCTTCCAGAGAGGAACAAGCAGACTGCACAAATGTCTGTCGTATCAGGGTATAACTGTGTACATTACCCAAAACTCGCCTGCTCTTTGCTGTGCATATGGATCCCACGTGCATGAGAAATCTTCATTAACATACAAATACCAAAAGCTCTGAGGAGAACAATTTGATTGTCTCTTGCACTGATTACTCTGGGACAGCCTTCTTTTGAGAAAGGAAGATTAGATATGACAGAGGAACTCTGAGCCTAACAGTGTATCATATTTTTCCAGGTAACCTAATAAATTACCTCCAACCAAAAACGGAACTTCTTTATAGCATTAGAAGGCCACAGGAAAAAAGCAAAACTGAAAGGAAAAAAGCCCTCTACAGCTATCTGTAAAAAACACAGTAGGTAAAAAACATTTCTGTGACTAAATACATGGTGACAACAATGCCTCTCACTGAAGTAAGGCTGATGAGATCACTGTGCCGGTTACTCTGAGCTTTATAGTAAGTATTTAAAAGAAAGTTTAATTCCAGGGAGCTATTTTATGATTTGCATTGCTGCAGGCCTGTGCAGTGCTGATATGTAATTAGATTAGAGGGCATTTTCTTGCCATACACTGCTGTTGCTGCTGAGAAACTATGTGGAGAAGATTTGCTAGCAACACTTCCATACAACTAACCAGTTATTAATAAAACACTGTGGGAAAGCATAAGAGAACTGACTAAAGACACCCACCATCACAACTGCGCACTCTTCTTGTTCCTGTTCTGTGCCGAAATGGTTGAAAGATCTCAGTAACAGTGTGTCCTTAGAAGGGGACTATGTCACTAGCTATAGGGAGCGCTTCTAAGGTGTTCGCAACATTTGCAAGCACTGTCAGAAGAGCTTCACAAGAGCAGTCATGCTTAGAATCAAAGACTTCTCCAGCACAGCTGAGGTTTCCTAAGATGATGTTATGCTAGGCAAAAAGGTACAGACCCAGGGATCTTACCTGTCTCTGAGGACCAGTAGGTTCAGATTCTCGTCTCCTTTGTCGGAGAGCTGGTGCTGAATGTAAGGGGGAGTGGGCTGGACTTCCTGTCTGCTGTTCATGTCTACTGTCAGATACTGTTTGAGAAGGTCCTTCATGTCTGTGGGAACTGTCCTCCTCAGTCACAGGCTGCATACCCCGACTTCGCCCATCATGCGTCTTCGGTCTGACTGCAGCATCTGCCCCCAAGCGCCTTCTCTCTTCACCATCCTCAATAGGCCTTAGTTCCTCGGGCTCCTCATCTGTGGTACCAGAGGTGCTTGGCTCAGCACCTGGGTGAAAGTCCTTCAGTTCCGTCTCCTTATCAATGATAACCCACTCCTTGCTATCAAAGTCCTCCTCTTCTGCAAGGGGCACTGAGCGGAAAGCGTTGCTGAGGGCTTCGTGTTCCACCGAAGCAGACACATCCATCCTACCGCTTGCCTGCCGATCCGCCTGGCCAGTATCGATGGACAGCATCTGGGCTGGCTGGGAGGAGCACACAAGCCGTGATGGAGAGCCAGGTATATCCATTCGAGATCTAGAGATAGAACATGAAGCCATTAAAAACACATCAGGTTTGCGGTCAAAGACAGAAATAAGACCGATAAGAGGAAACCTGTGTAGTCCTTCTCGCTCATTTCTTGGTACGCTTCAGAAAGACAGCCTTAAGCAAAAATATTTCTTTAGAACCTACAGTGGCATAAAGATGTTCCCCTAAAGTGCTTCAGTATAACAATTCAGCATCTCTTTTCCTCCTAGACAGAATCAAAGCCATTTTTCCCCAACAACATCTTTCCCCTTCGGTAAGTTTCACTGGCTTGTGAAAAAAAATCAAACCAAAACACCCCTAAATCTACTGTCTGACTAACTAGTGTCTCTCCTGGGGTCCTATAACCAGCTTCACTGTGCTCTCTGTGTGGTGGCCACTGAGGCCTCTAAGGCGGCCACACAAGTTCTTTGAAGACAGCAAGAATCTTTCATCCCATCACACACAGATAACACCAAAATATTCTGAAGAAGCACAAAGTAAATATAGCAAGTATCCGTTTACAAAGGGTAGAATAATGTTCGGTGGCTCACAGTCTAAAGAGCAGCAGCTTCTGCAGCCATGCAGAAATACCTTTCAGAAAGGCTCTGGAAGCTCCTTGTGTTTCAACAGTTCTGACAGCATCTCAGCTGGAGAAGTCAGTGGCACTTCTGTCTTTCTGCTCCACAGTGTTATGATCCACGTTTCTCATTTGACCTGCATCTGCCCCTTACTTTGCTTTTCCACCTATCTCAGAGGCAAGCAGCTTGCTGCACAAAGCCAAAGTGTCTGCTGCCCAGATTTTTGGACATCTGCAGTGCATTTTACAAAGCAATTTCAACAGGATCATCCAGGAGCCTTGCAGATTCTTCTGGGGAAAGCCTTCCAATTTTTGATGAAGAAAAGGGAAGTAGAGAAGTAAGTGAACCAAAGGTTGATGTAGATAGAAGTTGTGAGCAAAAACAAAGATCTCAGCAAAAGCGATGTGATGGATCTGAAAGAAGCAAGGCTGTACTTGTTGTGGTCTTAAAAATATATTGTTGTGAAGAAGGACCACTTAAGTATGCAAACTAAGAATGAAATACTGTGTATGTGAAGAATTGGATTTTAAAGAGCTGTCGCTGAAAAAATAAAACAAAATTCTGAATTTAGCCAATGTTTCCATCCATTCCCCAGCAGAGGAGAGACATCTTGAGAAGAATAATTTACTCCAGAAAGCCAAAAGAATTTGCCAGTGCTGGGAATCAAATCTGTGTTGCGAAAGGATGAAAACAGAATAAAGAGATATTGTGGGGCAGAATGGGATTGTACTCGCACCATGCTTGGTGCAGGCTACTTGGAAGATGAAAAAAAGATACTGATTTTAAAACCAGAAGTTGAAGAAAGAAGACAAGAGAAAGGGATGCATTTAGCATGATGCTGAGTAGACAAGGAATAATGGAAGAAAGAAAGGAAGGAGTTAGAAGCATTCAGCGAATATGCAGAACTAGTGTTGCTGACTGTTTATAATGCCCTGTTTCCCTTCCTATTTTAAAGAGTCTTTCTTCTGAGTAAGAAGAAAACAAACAGGTAGCAAGTTATTCAAACCTTAAATTATTAATAGCAACACAAACAGTCTTTTCTAAACCATAGAAAAGCACTAGATTACTGCAGCCACTCAGAATAAAACACTGCCTAATACACTGGGGGTAGTGCTTGGGGCTCTTCCTCTCTCTAGTTCTTTTACATCCTGCTTCATGTCCAGCTAGTGTCTCCTTGTGGCTGTTCTTCTCGGCTGAAGTCTGTCATATTTTCTCTGAGAAGAAGGCCTGTCTCTCCTCTACCTCATTTAGAGGGGCCATTTCACCACTACATCCTGCAACTACAGCTCATGCCCTGAATTTCAATTAGAAGCAGAAAACAGATGTGAAGGGCATCACCAGCACCAAGGGCTTATGTTTTGTAATGTGTTCTCCAGCACATAATAGTTTAGAAAGCTTCTTTTCATTATTTTTTATTATTCTTGCATATTTTTATTTATTGCTTTGCTGTGGATCTGAGAGAAGGTATTCCTAATACCCTGAAAATCAAGATGCAAAGTGTATTTTTCGCATGCAAACAAGCACAACACTGTATGCTGAAATGTGAATACTACTATTCCTATTGATGAAAAATAAGGAAAAACAATAAAATAATGAAGCCCACCAGATCAGGATCTGCCAGCTAGCTCCCAGAATACATGCACTCCTATGTGTAAGTATTCTAATTAGAAGATTCATCCTTCCCTCCCACCTCAGGCCAGCCAAAAGTTTTCTGACTGTTACTTTATCTCTGATCTGATGCTTTGCCTTTCCTTTGAAAAACGACCCCCCTTCCATCCGCGGAGTTCTTCCCATCCTGGGACAGGATGGGAATCATTCCCACTAACTCTCCTTACTAAGAGACATGAGTTTATATCTCATCAGAAAGATTATAAAGCCCATGAACTCCTCCACCCAGAAATGAACTTCCAGCGCCTGCTGATCTAATGATTAGGTTGGTCTCAATGGTCAGTAATCAAGACACTGCCAGAAACAGTAGGAGGCTACAGAGGATGAACAAACCTTCTTTCATGTGGATCCCCTTTGCCATCAGCAGTGGAGAGGCGTTCTGACTCTGGGCTGTTCACACGGCGGTATCTGAGGGAGCGTACTTGTGCGGTGGGGGACTCCGGAGGCACTCGGACAGGGGAACTGGGGCAGACACCGTTTCTCTGCTCCTCTTCCACCATGCACTGAGTCTGCAGTGGGTAAACACAAAGAATTTCAAAATCTGGCCAAGAACATTGATTTCCCATCCATCACTGTTGCTCAGTGCTTTCTTCCAGGACACAGTTCCAGCAGCCTTTTCACAATCTACACAAGCAATTTCTAACCTAATGCAAAGGTCCCTATGACCAGGCAATTATCTAGTATTAAAATAAGGTACAGATTTCAAATAAATTCAAATATTTGAACATCTTTACAAGGTAGCCTTTGCATTTCAATTACCCTAATAGTTGATCCAAAGGAATTACCATTGGTTAACCTACTGCATACACAAACTCTAACTGCTTATCCAAGATGTCTAAGAGCCCTTGTTTGTCAACGTTCATCTATGCAGAGTCCACACATTATACTGTGTAGGGAGGAAGGGGTTGAAAATGGAAGATTTGGCTAGGAAATAGCACTATTTTTAGTTGTTTCCGCTCAAGATAACTCTGCAGCTAGGAAGGCAGAAAGGAACATGGGGGTACTGACTGACAACAGGCTGAACATGAGCCAACAGTGTGCCCAGGTGGCCAAGAAAGTCAATGTCATCCTGGCCTGTATTAGGAATAGTGTGGCAAACAGGACTAGTGAAGTGATTCTTCCCCTGTACTTGGCACTGGTGAGGCCAGACCTCTAGTGCTGTATCCAGTTCTGAGCCCCTCAATTCAGGAAGGACATTGAGGTGCAGGAGCATGTCCAAAGAGGGGCATGGACAGGTGGCGTCCATGGCAAGGGTGGTGAAGGGTCTGGAGAACAAGTCCTGTGAGAAGCAGCTAAGGGAGCTGGGGTTGTTTAGTCTGGAGAGGAGGAGGCTCAGGGGAGACCACATCACTCTCTACAACTGTCTGAAAGGAGGTTGTAGTGAGGTGGGTATCAGTCTCTTCTCCCAGGCAACCAGCAATAGGACAATAGGACATAGTCTTAAGCTGCACCAGGGGAGGCTTAGGTTGGATATTAGGAAGAAGTTCTTCACAGAAGGAGCGACTGGGCAGTGGAATGGGCTGTCCAGGGAGGTGATGGAGTCACCATTCCTGGGAGTGCTTAAGAAAAGCCTGAATGTGGCACCTAGTGCCATGGTCTAGTTGACAAGGTGGTGTTAGGTCATAGGTTGGACTCAATGATTTCTTATCCAACCTAGATGATTCTGAAATGCTAAGAATATTTTTTTCAGTGTGGGAATTTTCACATATTGTGTTTCTTTGGGTTGTTTTCTGTCTGATGAAAGAAATGGAATTCTCTCAAAGAAGACAACAGAATGTTGTTAAAGACTTAAAAGCATCCTTTCCCACAGGCTTGGAGGAAATGGAGATAAGAGAGTTTAGAATTGTCAAAACAGAGCCTGTTGATGAACCTGCACATGCATCAGGCCTTTAATATGCAAGGCAAAGCCCAGACTGGGCTGGTGTTTTGCCCCTGCTAAGTTTGGACTTAGCAGTGTATGTATGTCTCTGCAATGATGGAATAAATCTATCCTTCATACTTGAGCTGTGAGTTGTGGCCATCTTGGTTCATCTGCATCTATCAATTCATACCATTGCAACATACAAACTTTTACATCTGATGAACTTGATATGACTAAGCCATCTCCTGTTTACCAGGGTAGTTTGGGGTTTTTTTGTGTTTTGTTTCTTTGTTTGTTTGTTTAAATCATGGTACTCTAAACAAAGTCCTCCAGGACATACATTCAACCACAACATCTGTAAGAGTTTTCCACAGACCCAAGGTCACACACGGACCCGAACATGCTCATGGACATGCACATATTTCCTCATATCGGTATATATTTCCTTTTTCATATGGCCTTAGTGAATTTGATTTTTTTTTTTAATTTAGCAGCAGAAAAGGGAGCTTCTCTGCCGCATGCCCTACATTCACTTATTAATGCTAGAGACTCAGAATATAAGCAGCTTCTCAGTTAAATGCTGCTGATCAAGACAGTTGCCTTTGTGCATGCAATGAGTACCCAGCGAGTCAGTCAGCGTTCATAAATTAACAGACCTAAACCACTCAGGCTGGGTTTGGAATGCATAACTAAAGAGCCTTTGCAGCTAGGAATAGTGGAGGAGAACTTTCAGGCATTAGAGGAAAAGCAGAACAGATGATAATGATTTAATCTGTAATTCATTCATGGCCAGGAGAAGGTTAGTGACAAAGGAAGGTCAAATGCATTTGTGAAACGAGAAAAGTGCTGATGTAACTGTCGGGTAGCTGGCAACTTGGTAAGATCCAAGAGCAGAGAACTGAGGGATGGTGTGGGAGAACAGTGACAGTAAGCCCTGTCCTTAGCACAGAAATGGGAGAAGTGGGACAGAAGGAAATCAGAATTGTGTGAACAAAGAAATAAGGATGACCTTAGAGAATTATTAGGAAGAGAAAAAGCAAGATCTCATCACCTAAATGCAAAGAGCAAGACAAGGAGAGCCAGTTACTTTTAGTGCTACAAGACTGAAAGATGAAGGATGGGGACGCTGTGAATAGCAGAAGGGTGTTCACCAGCTGCCCTTGTGGTTCTGAAAGACACAAGGTATGCCTCAGATTACAAGCAGAGGTGAAGCTGTGTCCTTAGGTATCAAATCTGCAGCATCTTTTTTTTCTTCATATGGTGACTGTTACTTAAATAAAAAAGTATTCTCTCTCAGAGAACACTCAGAGTAAAGACAATAGGTCTGGCAAAGCAAAAGGACAGGCAAAAGTCACACCAAAGATAACACCACCCACAGAGAGAAAGGACTTCAGCTTTGGAGAGCATGATGCCCTGAGGTCTATGGCATAGACTGCAGTGTAGGATAGACTTGTCAGAACTGAAAGTGCTCGTTGCCATGCTGACTAAGTCTGGAAGCTCCTTTGCCAGTAACCTGACAACAAATAGCATATTCCCTGGTGGGAGAGTCACCTGATTATGCTGTGGATCTTATAGAAACCTCTCCTGCCTCTAGCTGCTGTTATGACAGGGCTTGTGCACAACAGCACCAGGTACCTGAGACATGACATAGAACTAGCACACAGAAAGGACAGTTAGGACTCCCCTGTGCACATCTCAGTCTGACTGAAAGCATCAAGGCACCTCGTGGTTAAAAGGAACAGAAAAGCACACAGAAGTTACCATGATTTTTCTGTATGTTGTGTGAACAGAAGTGTCCCTCTCTACCAGGCTTTTCTTACGTCATGTGCCTTCAAATGAAAACTTCTGGGAAGGCACACCGTTACCAGTGAGAGATGAAGAAGTGATTTGAATTTGGTTCATAATTCCCAGTGTTGGGGGATACTGCTGCTGACATTCCATACATAAAACTCATTGATCTGAAATATTTGCACTGGAGAATTTTAAGCAAGTTAGATAAGATTATTTCTTATCCATGCATAATATTTTTTCTACTAAGACTAAGGATAGTGAAGATATCTACATTGCTGAAATAAGGACTACCTTTTAACTAGTAGAGACTGAAGTAAATTCTGGTCAGACCCAGAAGACTGATAAATTTAACATGCTAGTCCACAAATGTCCACTAAAGACAGGTTTGTGACATGAATCCAATATGCCCTGACAACATTTTAAGACTGATGAACATTTCTCAGCTAACAGATTATACATGTATCTGATGTCCTGCCACAAATACTAACTTATTTACAATATGTAAGCTGATCTAATAAATAAACTAAGAGGTAGATTCTTATACTTAACATTTACTATAGTATCATCATTCAGCGGGGATGCCTCCAAAAAATTAAGTAAGATATACATGAAAGGACTGAGAAACATCTTAGAGATTATGAGGAAAATCAACTGAAGTATACACTTCATGCAAGCTAAAAAGGGAAATATGATTTTAGAATGCAGATATGAGAATATTAAGTGATGGTTTCTCTCACTCTTCACAGGGGTGAAACCATCATTAGATGCTCCTTATAGATTGTCCTACCCTTAGAAAGGAAAGTTAAAAAAAAGGAAGAGATAAATTAGTGATGATTCAAGATACAGAAAAATACAGCTTACAAAGACATCTCTGATTAAATGTATTTACACAAGAGGTTGGGAAACATTAAAATTTTGGCTTATAATTTCCAAGCTTGAGGCATTTCAGATATTGTATCAGTTATGCAAGGACTACAATTTCCTTGCTTGAAGTATCAAAATCCTAGATAATGACATGATTGTAAGAAAGATTCACTTTAGCATTAGTGGCCCCCAAAATATCACTCGCATAAAGATCCGAATTAATCCCAATGGCTTTTACTCTGTGAAAAAATTGTTTGTAATTTCCTCTTTCCACAAGGAAACTCCTCAATGCTTTTTGGCCTGCACTGTAGGGTAGCATGTTACATCAGTACACCTGATCCTTGCCCTAAATCCAACAGCCACAGGAGATCAGGGAATGTTCTTTACTTTGCTGATGCTGATCCTGAGTTTGTTGCGATTCACATCTGTCTCTTCCCAAACTTCACCCTCATTGAAAGCAGTGTTTGGAGCCTGACCAAGACCTTCCACTGGTCGGCCTGACAGGATGGGAGGAGCATTCTCTTGATCACTCAGATGTTCACCCTGTAGGACATCCTCAGTGTTCTCACGAAGCAAGTCCCCAGGTACTGGAGTGACATTAACCACCCTATGGAAGAGATAACACAAATTATCAGTATATAAAGAAGGAGGCCTATCACACTGCCCCACAGGAATTCCACAGCTTTTAGGGTATGATCAGGCTGAAAAACAGGCAGTCCAGCTTTATCCCAGATATGACAGCCTGAATCAGGATATCTAATGTAAAGTCACAAAGATAGTGGGTTGTATGAGTGGAAGCATCTTGGGACCCTTGATACACAGGCTGAAAGCTTCTTCAGAAGTGCCCATCACACAGTATTGGGCTTAGAAGAAACTTTCCCCTTTGCACAAGCAAGTGAGGCTTCATAGGCCTCATAGCTTTTATCTTCTGTAATATTACTAGGGATTATTGTTATTCCCCAATGTCAGCCCCCTCAAAAGCACCAAGACAGATCAGAGAACCAAGCCTTATCATTTTTAGTTTGGGCTCACCTGTACCTCTGAGCATCAATCTCTGTATACCTTTGCACCAGCACATGAAACACGCTGTGAAGGCTGAGGAGCTGAGTTAGAGGTGTGAGCAGTGCAGGCACTCAGCTGTACTCAGCTCACTGTCAACCACAAACACACCCCACAGCAAGGCATCAGTGGCCTCAAAGCAGGTGCTCTCACAGAAGCTCCAGGCATGTATGCCATATAATATGCACAATATACAAGCTCCATTTATCCTACTCAGAGATCTCCAGACATCCCTTAATGTGACTCCAACCCACACACTCATCCCCAGCAGAAAATGCATTTTCAAGACAACAAGGATCTGAAACTGGGTTCCTACCACCTCAGACATATGTTAATATATATATATATATATAAGTCAATTGAAGTGGTGGATGCCATGAGGCCCCAGCTTCCCAGGATCGTAACAGTCTTGAAATCTTTAAAAAACAAACTTATTACTGAGCTTGTTGACCGTAGTCTGAGTGGCACAACTGCAACACTCACCCAAACATGGCTGCTGTTTGCCTGGTGTTTTGCTGTGGTGGAGTTGAGGTGCTAGTGGATAACAAAATATCTGTACCAGCTTTCTCCCAGTCAAAGGCTTCATTTTCAGTGATGCCTCTTTCTTTCATGCTGTTCTCAAAAACGGACATGATTAGCTGGAATAGATTTACAAGAACAATTTATGTTAAGTAGCTGAGGGTGGCTCTCACCAAAAATCTGAAGTATGCACACAAAGACCAAGTGCAGTTTATAACCTCCAATCTTCAAAAAAAAGGTACTAAGAAATGAAAGCTAATGTTATAAAATGGCAGTGATTGTTTCTTAGACTGGTTTTGGCTCAGTGAGCGAAATTTCTTCAAAACTATAAAAGAAACACTTGCAACATTTTGGCACTGATTTGATGAAATCTTGCAGTTGCCTTGTTACTATAAATCTAAAGCCATAACTTCAGCTCAACTTTCCTGTAGATGAGACGTGCAGAACAGTACATTTGATATGTAGTTCAAGGACAGTCAGAAGAAATAAACACAACAGGAAAATGCAGTCCTAGGATGCAGATTCGTTGCAGTGTCTGGCTCAAATGCTTGGTCAGGAGCCCTATGTTATGCTTATGCACAAAGTGGCCTGACACATTTGGCTGCATAAGAAATGTAAAAGAGATGACACAATCTTCTTTATAAGATGGCAGGTATGTATGCTCATGCTGGTTTTCTTTATGCTTGTTGCTGTCTAAGAACTGATATTCTTTAAGAGAGAATGAAACTACTGTCAATAGTGTTCCATGCACCAGTGCATTACCCAGAGAAATCTGATGTTCTGCTGTCAAAGGGAAACTGGATGCTATAGGCCAACAGAGCTGTACGTGAGGTCCTATATTTCTAATAAAATTATTCAGCTAAACAATGCAGAACTGACTTAGGATTCAGCCTAAAGTCTATAGGGAGAGAGAGTGTGGTGGCAAATACATTTGGTTTATGGTATAGAATGAGCACTAAGTTATGAATAAAAATTACCACGAACAAACACCCTATTTGTATTTATATTCCAGTTCTGTTTATCAGCATGATCAGAAGGACAAGACAGCCACTTCCTACTATCTTCTACCAAACTGCAGTAAAATATCTATTCGCAGCTTTCAGATGAGCCATCTTTTTGCTCCTTTTTGTGACCTAGAACCCTAGAATTAGGTGCTCCACTCCTGCAGTGGCACAACATTTGATCAAAAGAATTTCCACAGTAGACTGTTGGTCAGACCAAGGCACATGTAACGTCTCTGCAGTGTGAACATGACATGGTAGTGGTACCAGCTTCTTTGTCTTGAAAGGGATTTTACTGGTGTGACAGATAAATATGATAGGATTGTGTTTCTGCTTGTTAGCCTCCTGTCACAACAATGCCATTTCCCCTCTCACTCAGATGGAAATGGGCATTAATTTGCCTAATTACTTATTAAATGCATAAGCTTTCAGACTATACCTATCTTCTGGCAAAGAACACACCAATTATGTGAACGACCTTCCTTACTCATTCCAACCCGCATCCTGCTGATTTCATTTGACAGTTTCTTATTTTCACATCAGAAGAAGCAGAACACAATAATTTTCCACTTCTTGCTATTCTGCCTTTGATTTTAAAGATGTTATGTACATGTCAGTACTTATTTTTTTTTCAAAGTGTACTGTCCTATCTTATCAGTCCTTCCATATCTGAAGGTATCTTGAGCCTCCTTGTTACCTGTCCCTACAACTTCTCTGATTTGAAGATATCCTTTTTGATATGCAGGAATGGAACTGCAGGGAGTACTTAAGAGTATGCTTCACACAAATCTACATAGTAACACAAGGATATTTTCTGTTTACTCTCTAATGCTACTCCAATTATTCTTAGGATTTTTCTGACTGCTACTTTGGCAACGCTTTGACTGCTACTGTCAAAGGTCTTTTCAAAATTAATATCCCCAAATCTTTAAAGATGCCTTGAAAGAACTCCACACATTTGTAGAAAGATGCCCTTATAAAAGCCCTACTGGCTTCTGTTCCCTAGATCATCCTCACTAGATCATCAGATCATATGTCCACTAATCCCAGTCTTATCACAGCTTCTGATTCTTTGTGATGGACATGTCAGTGTCAGGGACTGGGATCTTCTGAAGCTACTTAAAAACTGGTACTGCTTCTGCCACCTTCCATTCCTTCGATACTGAAGCAGTCTGAAGTAAGAAACCACATGCTAAAATTAGAAGTTCAGCTGTCTTATTCTCAGAATTCCTTCATGTCATCAAGGACCCACTCATTTAAAACTACTTCTGGTACTTTCTGCTATAACTTACTCTGTAACTCTTGCATTTGACTTTGCAGGCCATTAGGGATTTTACAGCACTCTACTGTATTCCCTCTAGGGTCTTTTTTCACAGGCTGAAGGACACTCGTGTCTAATCTGCCATTATTCTCAACTTATTCCATGGATTTACTGAGTCTTCTCAGCTTTCTCTGAAACCTTTATACTTCCAATGAAAGGTCAAAACTTTACAACTGCACATAACAGTCCCAGGTCCTCAGGATTCTGTGGCTGGGAGTGAGAAAGGAGCTAGGCATCAGTTCACAGTCAGGACCAAGGTGTAAGGGGCATTAAATCAGACTGGCAGGTGGTAAGTGTAGAACAAACAGAAGAAAGCAGTTTTTCTCACAGCAAGAACTTAAGCTGTGGTGCCTCCCTGTCACATGGTGGATGCTTAAAGGTTTACATGAATACAGACAGAGAGTGGATAAGTTAGAATCATGAAATGGTTTGGGTTGGAATGGACCTTTCAAGGTCATCTAGTCCAAGCCCCCTACCACAGACTGGGACATCTTCAACTAGACCAGGTTCCTCAGAGCCCCATCCAGCCTATCTTCAAATGTTTCCCGAGATGGGTCATCTACAACCTCTACCTGTCCCAGTGTTTCATTATCCTCATAGTGAAGAATTTCTTCTTCATATCTAGTTTAAATCTACCCTTTTTCAGTTTAAAACCATTATCCCTTGTCTTATTGAAACAGGCCCTGCTAAAACATCTGTCCCCATCTTTCTTACAGGCCCCCTTTAGGGTATTTGACTGAAGCTGTGAATTGCCTCCTTGTGAAAGATTAAAAAGTCTTTCACAGTAATACATCGAGATAAATCAACATAAAGACATCTCTGGAACTCAGCTTTTTGGAGAATTTGCTATCTAGAATAGGTCTCCACGTCAAGCCAGAAGAATCACTTTAGGTGGTAACCTGCACATGTCAGACTTTTGTGGGGAGTTCCCTTTTGGAAGCTTCTCGCCCAAGCTGCAACTGCAGGAAGCTGAAGGCAAAGAGGCAATTCACAGCTTCAGTCAAATCCCCTACTGTGAAAGGGATGTTTGTGATTTGTACTGCCCTAGAACTGTCTGGAAACATCTCCCTCCATTTCCATCTCAAGGATGGTTTTTCAGTACCATTACGACACCATTATTTTAAACTGGAATAGAATATAGGAGGATGTATGTTCAAAAGGAGATGTTGAAACCTCTAATCCAACCACCTGCTCAAACCAGAGCTACTGAAAATGCAGATCAGATTCCTCATCCAGTCAATCTTTGGAAATCCCCAAGAATGAAAATTCCACAGCTTCTCTAGGTACCTGTTTCATATTTAAGAACCCACATTCTGATTTTTTCCCTCCTAAATTTAGTCACAACTTCCCTTGCTGCCTCTATTCTCCCCACAACTGTCCTTGAGGCAGCAAAAGACAGCAATTAGATCCCCTCTTTGACTTTTCCAGGCCAAACAAATCCATCTCCCTCTGCATCTTCTCAGTCCACCTCCATCCCTCTACAGCTCTTCCTCCTAGTGGCAAATGTTATTTTTTGGGTGCACTATCTGGAAAGTATTTTCCTTTTTTTTCTTTTTAATTTCTTAAAAATGTGTGTTGCTACGCTACAATACGTACATAGCTAAAACATAAAGGCACTGCTGGAGAGAGTTTGCTGAAACACCCTCCTACCACTTTCCCACTCATTTGATGCACTATCAACAGGAGCAGGCACACATTTGCTAATAAAATGTTGTTTCCATCCCTCTGTCTTAATGTACAGAGAAAACCACCGTGATAAAAAAAAGTGACACAGAATCAAGTTGCTCCAGTTATATCGTGTTAGTTGAGTACCAAAACTGATCATATACATGCTGATAGCAAACACTGAATGGGAGGAAAATCCATATATTAGATGAATATTAAAGAAAGAGATAATAATGGCTAAGGCTTATATGAGTCTGCAGGAAAATAAAGGGGTTGGTGGGCACAGTTGAGCTGCTGGTATAGGCTCTTTGCAGATCTTGGCGAGCCGCACTAGAATTCTGACACATTTGGAGTACCTCGAAATATTTGTGTTTTAATCAAAGCCAGAAGTACTGTGTTGTTTGGGATGAGTTTTTTGGTGTGGAATACAGGGTCGTGGAAGGAGATGAAAAAACTTTTGAGATTTTGGAGAACGGTACAGTCCAGCCTTTTTCTCCTGGTCCTAGGAAAGGTATTCATCAGCCAGATATAAACACATGCATGGAAATCTTTAAAAAATCCAAATGCCAATCCACAGTGCCATGCATCATATTGGTAGCAAAGAAAGGCTCCCACCTGATAGTCTGGCTTGGTGAAATAGTCTAGGCTTGCAATGTGATCCAGAAAAAGGTGGAACTCTGAAGGCATATGTTTTAGCAGCATTCGGTGTTCATACTTTTCTTTTATCATGCCAACTTGCTCCTGGGGAAAAAAAAAAAAATCTCAGAGCCAAGAATCTCTTCTATTGCATCACATTTATACAGACTTATCTCTCCTGGAATATCACCTAGTCTTATTCCTGGAACACAGCCTCTTCCAGCACAATGTCTACACACTTCTCGTTTGCTGTCCCAAGCAGGTTGATTACTGCAGACAGAAGTCAAAGGGGAATCCTGATTTAGAAACACTCCCCAGGGTGTCTTTAGCAGAGCCTTCTGCACAGGCAATTTACTTCTTTCCAGGGATTTTATTCCCTAGCAAAAAGTATTTCCAAGACATCATCAACAGCTAGCTTTATTCTTTCTAACTTTTTGATTTCAAATCCCATTTGGCTTGTTTGGCACAGTAAAGCATTATCCTCCTGCCTTTCTAAAGGCTCTTTTTATCTGTTAGAAGGACAGCTCAGTCTTTTCATTTTATTTTTTGCTTTGCAAGAACAAAGTAAGAATCACTTGATCAAATATGATTAACAATGTGCATTAAAATAAAGTCTAATTACTCCAAATAAGATAAGCCCACCCTGTGCATCAGAAAAGCAGGTTAGCATCTTGCAGCAAGATCTGATGATTCTGGCTTTACTTTAGAAAAAAGCTGCACAGAGCTGCAGGAGGAATAATAGAGAGTCATAATAATTAAAATTATTACGGAGCCCCCTCTCTTAAGCACAGACAGGAGGTTTCCTACCTTATCTTTGATCTTTCGCCATGGAAGCTGACCAACCGCAAACTCCACCAACATGTAAAAGAGGGACCACAGGTCATCGTGTCTACCCATCTCCTGGAGAAAAGAGAGACTAAGACTGAGGAGCAAAGTTCCACGCTGCTCAGTAGTCCAGGTGTGCTTTCCAGATGAGCTACCTCATTTAAAAGGCAGGAAGAGAAGTCATACTTCTCATTCAATGACTAAAGAAGACAAATTAAAGACTAAAGATACAAACCTAAGCTTTTATTCAACTTGGCAACGTCAAAGTCACCTGAATAACCTCATTTGTTTTCATTTTTGTGAATATATTAGCAAAGGGAGAAAGCACAAGTTTTCCATAGGACTGTCCCTCACTGAGTATTCCACAGGAGTGAAATATTTATTAATGGGATGTGGAATAACCTAGATTAAGAAAAAAATCCAAAAAATTGTGTCGGACATATTTTTTATTATTGTTTCTAACCTTAAATATGATTCACACTCTTTTCACAGGACAATATTTGCTCAAGGGCTTTTGCAAAACACTCACAATCACGCACCACAATTTACAGATTTGTAACACTTCCACATACCACTCTCCTCCTTGGCTAGTGAATGGGAAATTGGAACGTGGAGGTTAAGGCTGAAATTGCTAAAGCATACAAATTCATTTTTGGTGCTCAATATCCAATGTCTAGAACATGATTTCTCAGAATAGCCTGCATTATACAGCAATTTTTGTGTCTAAATATACATTCAGCTGATACCAGCTACAGCTGGCACTATTCAGCTCTTCCAAAAATTACACCTCAGGTTTCTCAGTGCCTCCCAGGAAATAGAGAATTCATGATAGCATTCAACTGCCCTCCCCACATCACACTTTCCACCTTTTGCAGACAATAACTTCTTTCCCTAAAAGAACCTGACACTTCCTTACATGTCACAGGTCATTCTACAGACTCATCACAAGGAAAGCCAGAAACCTGGAGGTAATGCAGGAGGGCTGATAGTTTCCATCTAGCGAGCACTTAGCATAACTTCGAATCATAGAATCATATAAGATGGTGAGTTGGAAGAGACCCATTAGGATCATTGAGTCTAACTCCTGGCCTTGCACAGGACACCCCAAGAATCCCACTAGGGGCCTGAGTTGTCGAAACTTAATGTTTACCATCTGCAAAGGAACATTACTGAAACAGGACATAGGAGTGTTTTGAGAGGAACGAGACTTCCAGAAGTATTTAGAATGAAACAGGCCAGACACTATGTAAATAATGGTTCTTTTCAAGGAAAAATAACCTAGCCCTCACTAGGTGGCTCTTCACCTGACAGCACAACATTAATATTAAAAATTACAGGTGAAGAATGGATTTGGGGACTTGGCACTTGGTAATTCCCAGCCAAATTTTGCTAGAAACTAGCATCAAGCAGCCTGGCCCTTACCCAGATTTCCCCTTAAGTTGGGGGGGGGGGTGTTGCCCTTGAAAAGTGTCTGATAATGCAATAATTACAATTATTAAGGCAGCCAACTAGAGAGCATCCAATAACTGAATCATAAATTTGACTTTATAACCTTTACCACCTAATGGAAATCATCTGATATACTAACTTCTGTAGATAACAAACCAAAACTCATGCCTCTTACTCCCCTGCTCCTGAAAACAAGTTTCTGAGGGGAAATAATCTGAGCTCCTTATAAGCCAAGAATACTCACTCTGTTTTTGTGTGCATTCACAGAGGCATAGCGGACCGTTCCTCGAAAACCAGCAACGTTGCGGGGCTGAAGGGAGACAAGAGAAAATCTCAGAGACAGAGCAGATGACTAAATCCCCTGCGCAGCTAACTCCTGGGAACTTCTTGTCTATACTGTTATTTCATATGTACTCAAGAGATACAAAGCTCTTACTGCCTCCTTGTGCTCTAGCAGCCAGCTAAACAGGCAGCAGTCTCCAATTCTGCGTTTCTAGAAAAGATTATTTTACAGAGAAGGTAAGGTTGTTACAGTGATATGTTAGAACAGGAATAGTCTAGGCACAGAGATAAGAACATTATCCAGGATCATATTTCCCTTTTTAAACTCCAGGTCAAGGAAAAAGCTAGTAAAGAAAAGCAAGTGCAAAACTGAGTCATGAATAACATGAGCTAAGCAAAGCCTGAAGACAGCCTGGTCAGGATGAGAACGGGGATCACCTCCTACAAGGCAGATGACCATACACATTTGCTGACAAGGCTTGTCAACTTGTCATCTTCTGTAAGACTTCAACAAATTAAGAACCTCTGACTTCCGGAGTTCTTACTTTTTTTTCAGATTCTTCCCAGTATATTTTAGATCATGTATATTTACTTTCTCTTTCTCTGATTCTCCTTTTCCTCTATTTGGAAAGTGAAGGCTCAATACAGTGGCTGTGGAATGGCACTCCAGTGACTGTTCCTCCGGCCTGGAGGCTTTCTCTCTTTTGCAGGCTGAGCAACTCTTCCAACTCTTTCCACTGCTGCCTCCACGAGAACATTATCCATGTGAGCTCACCTAATGAAGATGCCACTGTTCTGAAAAACGTGCATTTAAATGACACCCACCAAATCCTTTCAGTTGAACTAGAAGCACCAAAACTAATGAGAGTTAACAGAGTGCTTTCAAAATTCTTGTGGCAAAACCAAGTTCAGGCTCACAATTCTTCCATCTTAAGGCTAAGCTTGGGCAAAAAACTAAACATACTCATAATGAAGATCCCATTCTAGCAGAAAATTGACCATATTAATAACTAGTCTAATTGAGTAACTTGTCCCATGTAGGTCAGTTGATTCAGGTTTGTTCTTTAAGCATAGTGCCCATGCTTTCAAAACTACACCTAAAACTCTGTACTTTTGTTCCAGGGCACCCTTCTGCCACTTTAAATACGTACAATTCAGTTGCTTCCTTTTGGGTGCAGGGAAGTTGCTCTGAATTTCAACATTCTCAGAAAGAATAAAACTTCAAACTTTTGTTAAGCAAGTTCATCAACACCATGCCATGAACATGTACACCTGTACGGTGTACAATGCAGCTCTTCAGTTACAGTGACTCCAAGCAAAAAAAGCTGCAAGTCTATCTTACAACTCTTTTATGCTAATCAAATACTCCACCAGGAGAACCTCTATGCACATCCCATGCACTTAAGGCAGCATTTCATCTTGCAGTACTCCAGCCTGAGCTATAACATACTTATTTAGCAGCAGATATTATATTGGTGTTCCTCTACCTCATTTCTCTCAGAGCATGCAATTTAGGATTTCCACTGACAAATGACTGCAAAATATTTTCAGAATTCCAGTGAATTCACTGATGTGAGTTCCCGTAAAGCAGAATACTGGCCACTGGAATACATCTGTTGAACCAGCTGTCACCATAAATTTTCTCTACATACTCAAAAGCAAGAGGACATTCCTATTTTCTATTATGAACGGAAGCTAGGGTGCTTTGATACTTTTCATGAGACATAAGAGTGTATTGTGAACAATTCTAACATGTAATCCATAATGTTTCCACAACAAATATTATTCAGTGTTTGCAGTCCATAGAAGTTTGTCTTTCATGTTCTTTCCTGACTTCGATGTCTTCAGTTATCAACTGTGCATGTACTGAACCAAACAGCACGTGTGCTGGTTTCAGTATGGTTGGCAATGTCTCTGAAAATCATTTTAGATCGATACTTTCTATTTCTGGCAGACAGGCTATCTTTGTAGTCTTTAATTAGATCTGTTCTGAAACCAATGCTAGGCAGTTTCCAAATGTTATTTCCCTCCTCTTTCAGAAGCAAAGCAAAAGCCCAGCCATCTCTTAACTGTGCACCTGTCCCACAGCCAACATGACTGGCTGCTCCCCAAGCCAGTCCTGCTGCTGAACCCCAAGGGCTCTCTCTAGGTCTCTTTCATGTGGTACCTCAGGGAAGGGTACTGCAACTAAGCAAGACTTTGCAATTGTTTTGACAATTTAGAGTCCTTTGAACAAAACAGGTAGATGCTAACCCTGTAACAGCATCTTTTTCTCATAAAGGCTGCACTTCTTTTAACCATATTTGACTGCTCTGCCAGTCATAAGGCAATTAGTCAAGCCTTTTGACTGTGTCACTAATCACTTCAATCAAATATTTCCCAGGCTGTGGAGATACCTTGTTTTTCATCCAAACAAACAGCTCCTGCCTGAGCATTTGTTGTAGCACATGCTGTATACCCAATTGTTATTGACTTTTGTTCTGAATTCACCAATATTAATTTTCCAGATGATTTCTTTCTACACTTCATTTCTTCCAGTTAATAAATATCATCCCACCACTGCATTGTCCAGCGGTGGAAAAGAGCCTGGATAAAACATCCTTGTTGTCCAGACCAATCTACATTTGACACAGAATAGAAATTGTTACAGTTAGGAGGCTCAGACCAAGGCATCCTATAAAGCCCAACGGATTTGAATCCCAAAAATGATGAATATATAATAAGCTAGCAAGTTGAAATACAATTTTCAACTAAGCATGACTTATTCTTTATTTTTTGCACATCAGTATTACTATCAAAAATGTTATAAAGTGTATCTCTTCTCACATTCATACTGTGTCTACCACAAAGCTGAAGTACTTTATTACACAGTGCTGTTGGAGAGATGTCACAGATGTGAAGTATATTACATTAGAAGCTTGACTTAAAATAAGTTTTAGCTTGGAAGAATGTGTTGGATCACTATCACAGAGCAAAAACTACACTCTGTGTTCCTTTCACTGCCTTAGCAATGTAGACTACCTCACAGACAAACACAGACCTAGGTAACAAAATCCTATATGAAGTGTTCCACTGTTACAAGCTGTGCTCTTTTCCACCCATCAGCTTTTCATCATTCTCCAGGTCAAATACTCGTGATCATTTGTATTTCAAGTGCCAACAGTGTCTCCCTTGTGACTCACATGAAGTCTGTCTTTCCAGTACACTCCCTTTATTTGAGGAGTGCTTGTATTTCCTCATTAATCTGAATCCTGGTTCCTTATACCATATCCATTCATAGAGATTAGAATTTTTTCTTTTGCTTCACTGGTCTGACATTTTGAATGTCCCAGTTTCCAGCTTCCTTCCCAAAAACTTGTATTTGTATGCCAGTCTGCTGTTTCTTAAGACTGTGGTACTCTCATGGAACATGACCACTGGTTCTTCCCCTACTTTCTGGAAGCCTGTGCAAACAACTCATGAGATCCACCATCTTTGCCCCTGGCAGGCCTGCTGTCATCTAGGATCAACTCATCTCTCCTGGAACCAGGAAAAGGGTTTTCAGCAGTAAGAACATGAAAAGAAAGTTAGCACAGATTGACAAGAAGGTGGTAAGGGGAGAGAGGAAATGGCGCAGATCATGGAAAGCATTTGGAGATATATCTTCGATTGAAATGACTTTTTGGAAAGGTGGTGATAAGCAGGAAAAGTGAAAGAAAGCTTTAACTGAATGAAAAGGAAGAATTTCTGTGACTTCTAGGAATCTTCTGCTTCTTCAGTTAGGCTTATGGGGGAAATGCAGGGACACGCATCTCCACCTCTTCTGTTGGGAACATAATCTGCACTTCTTATATGTGTTTTGATTTGCTGATCTAAACAGCATCACTTCATAGAATCATTAATACTAGCAAACATATTTTATTGCAATGGAGAGTCAGAAATTAATAGAGGAAGCTGGACCCAGAAATGTAAGACGAGAGAATTCCTCTCCCCTTGCCTCTGAAACCACAGAAGTGACAAAATCACAGTCTCTGGCACCACCCAAATATCTGCCAGCCCCTCAGAGAGAATCCCAATTGTTCTAGGCCTTTGCATCCCCTTTAAGTAGCTGTCACGATCCTGCTGAAAAACAAACATATCATGAGGAAAAAAAGAAAACCAGGTGTAATTTGGACTTCCATATATAACAAAAGCACAAAACAAAATGAAAACCCAGAAGCATGGTGATGGCTCACTCACAACTCATAGCAGAGATGGTTACGAGCAGCGGATGGGAAGCCAACGCATCAAACACAGCCTCAAAAGAAGAGCCCAAAAGAACTGTAAAACAGAGAGAAACCCAAAGAAAAACATGATAAAAAACAACAAAATGAGGAAAAAAAATTAAACAGAAATGAATTAAAAACCAATTCAATATTGTATCCCAACAGAAACCTGTGTCTTGTTTAGCTCTTGCCATCTCCCAGCACCCTTCTCCGGGCTGTTGGCCCACACAGCCGAATTTAGGCACAAAGCATTGGCTGAGCCTGTGTGGTTTGTGAGTGCTCTGTAAGTGGTGAGAGGGGTCCCTCTAGAGACTGCCTTCCCCCTGCTCACATCTCACACCTAATAGCATCAAAACAAAGGTGAGAGCAGAACTGCATAGGGCCTTACCAGGTCAGCTGTATGGCTCTACCGCGATTTTCCTTTCTAAATTATGTGATGTACACACCTCCCTTCCTCCCCCCGATAAACTGATCTAAAAACCAGCAAGGCGATTTGCTCCTTCTCATCTCTTGCCCTTTTCATCCAGAGCAAGTTCTACCCTTAGTGCACGGGTTTCTAAAAATGAACAGCAATGTCCCCTTCCCCATTTGAATTGTCATGGGTTCTCACCCAAGGTATTAGTTGTTTTTTCTGCAACCACCACCTTGCTTTCTCACCATCAATATCCATACAATCACTGGCTTGTCAACTTTACAGGCTTCACAGCTGCCAAGTTCAGGCATGTTCCCCTTCCCTGATGACTTCTGCAGTGCTCCACCTAGAAACAGCAGGGTGTCCGCTGTCTGTGGGGGGATGCAGAATGGGGGTTTGAGAGAGAGCAGGATCAAAGTCAGTGCTGCTTTGAGGTCACGTGAGCCATCGCTCTATCTGAGAATGGCACAGTATGGAAATCTGAGGCAAGAGCTAATATTATAATATATTATATAACCTTAAAACTCAATTCAGTGAACGGAGAAAAGAGCTCAACTGAGAGATACGTATTCCAACAGAAATCAACTAATCAAAAGCAATCCACTGAGATGCAAACCACATATAACAAAAGGCATCACCACACAATGGAGCTTCCTAATTGAGTCTTACTATTCCTCTTTCCAAAAAATGTGCGAATTCTAACAATTCCATAAGTTTTGCATGAAATTTAGTTTTGAGAAAGTTATTTGTCTCCTACTATTCTTTCCAAAGCAAAAGACCCTAAAGATATGAGCTAAAATTCCATAATTCCTACTTTACTTTAGCAGAGTTCAAAATTTCCAGTGGATTTCAACACCACTAAAGACAAAGATAATTTTGTCTTTCTAAATAGCATGCACCAATCACTCATCACGCAATTCCTGCACCTGAATTTGTGCTGAAGATAAGAATGCCTTTAACACATTAGAAACAAGGCTAAGAATGAGCTTTTTTTTTTTTTTTTCCCCCCAATCAAAAGCTTATTTCAGTTGTAATCCTATTATTCAGTTATCACGATTTTTAACAAGAGAATTTTGGCCTCAGAACTGCACTTCTTTCTTACACTCAAGGTCCCATAGGGGAAGAAGTAGCACAGAATATCTCCATGGAAAGCATGGGGAGCGCTCAGCTAAGTAAGAAAGGTAAGTTTTTCATGTGCTGTAACAGAACAGGGGAATTGCTGAAATGGAATTCTTTTTGGAGACCATTGTAGAGCGTTAGCCACATCTCATTAGGGATTTACAGCTTGTAACACTTTCTTGGAGTCAGATGGAGATGACAGTCCTTTTCTATCAAAACGAAGAAGACAAAAGACAGTTGTGGCAATCACTGACATGCAGCAGACTGAAGTTCAAATCTCCTCATCCCTTCAACAGACACAAAAATCACACCTCCCTCTCTCCGGAGTACACCCTCATCCCTAAGCCACAGGATGCTTTGGGGTGCCAGTTTAAGAACATACAGGTTAGAAAGGATATCTTTTGCCCAGAATAACTGAACAATTATTACCAAGAGAGAGCAAGTGTATGACCTGGCAGCAAATGCACTCATCTGATGGAGAGGAGACTTGACCTGCAATCCAACTCAACACTGCCTTGGCCAGTGAGCAAAGCCCCTGTTTTCTCACCACCAGCCAAAGTAATAGCGTTAAGTTCCTCTCTCTGTTCCCCATTGGGAAGAATAATCAGAATTTCATGTGGAATAGCATTGGCCAGAAGGAATGACACATTTAGATGAAATGTAACCCCCCCCCAAAGCTTGGCAGTAAAGGCACTCAGAAATGGAAAATGGGATCTCAGTCCCCTGTAGGCATATATAGGATTTGAGCCCGAGTTGTCCTTCCTTTTTCCTCACCTCTTTAGCACAAGAGCTCTAACCAGAGATCACTATGTAAAATAAAACCAACAACAACCTCAGGTATATGATCTGAGGTCACCCTTGCTGAACCAGGGCTTCCAGGAGAGGAAAGCAGAGAGGTAGCTAGTTGTAACAAGATACAAGAATCTCTGCATGCTAAATGATTTTCAAATCCATCAGCTAGTCTGCTTTTCATACATCTAATTTCAACTGCATTTGCTTTCTGTAGCTGTGATGTTTTAAACCAGAACATGATCGCCCTTCTCAAGTTCAAATTTTCTAGTCCAACAATAAAATAACGAGAACCTTAACAAAATTTTCATGTTGATCTTTTTTATAACTAACCCATTCCCACAAAAACATTTTTATAATATATTAAATGTGCAATATTTTTTAAGACTGAGGTCCATTCTTTTTCCTTTTCATCTGTGTGAACAAATGCGACCATGCTGTGCTTTCAGCCTTTCCTGTCACTACCTTTTTATAACACAAAGTTTGAGACAAAAATTATATCCCCTCCTAAGATAATATAGTACTACAGCTCCATAAATCTGTTATTCTACTGCAAAACGTTCATCTCCTACATAATACTACTGATTTACATATATTTCAAGTACAAAGTAAGTATAAAACTACTGGGCTTCAATGTTTAATTATTTGGGGTATCAGGATGTAGAAGTTACTATCCTTTGTCTTATTTTATAGCTAATTTTCCAGTGGGGGGGGGGAAAACCACCTAGTAGAAAAACATACCATAATCTCCTCTTCTAATACCTTTCTCACTGCAGTGAAGTTTATTTTAAACACTACGCACAGACATTTGGAAAATAAACACCCTTTTTGTCAATTAGCCGACACATTTCTGCAGCCTCCCTCACGTTCTTCTGAACAGGCTGTTTAGAACACCGTCCTCCCTACAACATCTTCTCTCTGCCCACTGACTCACGGAGCCACCCTCGCACATGTACAGTCTCTTCAGCAAGGCACTGAAAACTACTGCAGTGCAGTCTGAGCCACGAGGAGATCGAGATCTAATCAGCTGAAGCTGACTAAGCTAAAATAAAATGCTTGCTGAGCAGAACATTCCAGTGCCATATCCTGCAATGGGAGAGAGACTTCATGGAAAAAATAGCCTCTCCTCTATTATCAAATAATTAACACCAAGCTGCTAAAGCCTTGAACATTTTCAATTAATATATGTGGAGCCACAGGGAATAAATTTCTGAAGGCAGGGTGTTACAGTCAGAGTAAAGGTGTAATGCTTTCTGTACTGCATGTCAGTGACAAAACTAGAAGACCCAAGCAAAGTAATGATCAAGGAATTGTTCAAAACCTGACCTACATTAGCCCAGAAGACCTTCATGACTCAGAACATTTCCATTATATAAGCATATGTTGTTCATCATTTGCATAACAAGGTTTATGTTTATCTCCCCCTTCAAGTTTAAATTTTCTTCTCAGCCTTAGCTCTCCATGTCTCAAAGACATTCTGCTAATCCTGTTCTCTGATATAAAAATTAATGCAAGATGAAAAATTTAACTTGTGTGCTTTCTATAGAAGATACTTCTGCAAATCTAAAAACCCCACAGTTTTTCAATTCATTCCCCAGTTGCTTCATTCTGTTGTCCTA
Source organism: Empidonax traillii (assembly GCF_003031625.1). Classification (NCBI taxonomy): domain Eukaryota; kingdom Metazoa; phylum Chordata; class Aves; order Passeriformes; family Tyrannidae; genus Empidonax; species Empidonax traillii. Next base: position 63,028 of record NW_020956001.1, on the reverse strand, counting down.
AGACGTGCATTGACACTGACTGCTTACACTGCTTTCATGGCAAAGGTGGGTCATACAACCAGCACATCAGAATAAATAAGATTGTTCATGTCTCTATCTGAATCATGGCAGAAGGCTGCATCTAGGGGAAGTAATAGTTAAGTCCCTAGAAAGAGAACTCTGCGTCCTGTGGTATCAAATTTGTTATGGAAGGTCTTGGAATTCTCCACAAAATGGACTTTATGGGCAGAGAGGAGTAAGGGAATGGGAAGAAATCATGAAGAGAAAACAAGACTTGTTTCTCAGAAGAGTATCCCCTGCATCCATAAGCTATTAACTGGTATTAAGTTATTAACTAGTATTTTACAGACTTTTATAAAATTCCTTTCATTCTTCTTCTAGTGCACGTTATAAACACAATCTTTTCAATCTCTCTTCACACGAGTTTGTCATTATTGTCTTCTAAATACTGATTAGATCTTGCAGCACCTCCTTTGAAACTGGATGGGTGATATCTTACACATCATCAATAGATTTGTATAAAGGCATTAAATAAGATTGTGTAGTTTTCATCATCTTACTCCATATGAACTATAACAATTGCAACCCCAGCTCTGTTCATCTCTGGTAACCTGCCTCCAGTCCTAAAGAACAATTCTGGATATCCTACAGGTAGGATACATGTAGTTGGGCAAATGCATTGTGTTTAATCTGGCATGTGCAATACTGATTTTTAAAAGGTATCAGTATCTGAAGGGAGGGTGCCAAAAGGATGGAGCCAGGCTCTTCTTGGTGATGCCAAGCAAGGACAAGAGGTAAAGGGCAGAAACTGATGTACCTGAAATTCCAGCTGAATGTGAGGAAGAGCTTCCTTACTGTGCAGGTGGACCAAGCGTTGGAACAGGTTGTCCAGAGAGGTTGTGGAGTCTCCCTCACTGGAGATATTCAAGACCCATCTGGATACAATCCTGTGTTATGTGCTCTAGGATGACCCTGTCTAAGCAGATGACCCACTGTGGTCTCTTCCAACTTTATCTGTTCTGTGAATCTGTGTATGATTCCTCTCTCCAGCATTAGATCACTCATCCAAAGTTTGGAAGTCTCAGGTTCAAAAACTTCCTCTCCTACAGGAGTTCCTGCATTCTTGCTTGACAGCAGAATACCACAAACACCAGGTATTTAAGCCACAGGCAGAATGGGAGCAGGCATTGAAGCTTTACAGCTGTGCACAAAATTAATACATATCCCCTAGAAAAGGGACATCAGGAGACTCACAGCCCTGGACATGGCCCTGTTTATTGTGACTAAGTAATTTTTCTATTGTCTTTTGTCAGAAAATATACAAGTCTTGAACACCAAAAGATGTTACTAAGCTTAATGGACCGGGAATATTGTGTGAATTTATCACTGACAGTGCTCCCTTAAAAAATGGAAAATTTCAGGTCAAACAGACCCTGCTGAATACAAATGACAGATCTTAATCAGAATTTGCCACCTTCTAAACAGGAGAGAATGGGGCTTGGAGGGCAAAGGAGGAGCAGTAAAGAAATCAGCGTCTCCTCTAGCAGTTTTGGCAAGCTGCCTGTCTTTTCCTTCATTCATTTGTCCTTGCAAGTGTTTGGAAACAAAACCCACTGGAAAGATAAAGGGTGTTTTTTTTGCATTAGCAATCTGTCCCATTTTTCATAATAGCCAGAGTCCCCTTTGCTAGCCAGCATGTTGACTCTGATCCAAATGCCAGAACTGCTGATGGTAGCCAAAGTAACAGCCTTCAGCCAGACCCCAAGCAGCTGCCAGCACAGAATGGGCACCAAATGGCTACATGACTGATGCACATCTGCTCTGTGTGTCCAAAGAAAAACTATCAAAGCCTGACTTCTACAGCTCACAGCAAAACATCAACTAAGGAGACTGTTGAGAACAGCTGAGCTTCCCTGATTGCTAACAGCAGGAAAAAATGTTGCTGATGCTTCCTTACATACCTTCTGGCCCCAACCACCTTCTGTCTTTATAGAGCAATGTAAGTTTCTACAGACTTATCCAGGAGACTTTGCAACATCTGGCAATGGGCAAGTGGTAGAGGCTGAGGCCGTTCCCATGAAAGCAAATCTGTGCGACAACAGCTTTTCTCCAAGGAGCAGCACTTGTGCTAATATTAGCATCCCACATAAGGTAGATCAGTTTTGTTTTCCTAGAAGCACAGGATAAATTCAGATTCAGAATAAATTTGGGTTTAATTTCACCAAGTGGCCCATCACTTCACAAATGCTGAGCAATCGAGCTGAGCTGTCAAGTAGCTGTCCTCTGTACAAACATACAAATCCATACCATTGTAGTGCACATGATACAATAGTACAACAGAACTTGTCAGAAGATCAGTAGAATAACAGCTGTCCAGGTAAAAGCTAATTTGATAGCTCTTAAAAGAAGGCCTGGGAAGCCAAAGTGGTAACAGCTGAGAACAGAGAAACTAATGCTCAATGAAGATCATGCAGAGTAGAAAGCTTTAATCAATCTCTAGAAAATCAGAATGAGACTTTTGTAGGGACAGACTATGCTATCTAACTATTAAACAGCCTTTTGCCTTTACATTAAAAAAAGAATTAATGCTGTCTGGCATCAGATAATTTCACCTAAAATAAATATAGAAAACCAGTGCCAGCACAGATTTCTAGAGGATTTTGCTCCACAGATTTTTTTTTTTCTCTTTTTCAAAATCAAAGGTATTTTCAAAATAGAAAAGTGACCAAAAATTGTAAGGCAAGACGTAAGTTAAAAAAATCCCTAAACTCAAACAAGAAATGCACAGCATCCTAAAGGCCTGGCTCATTAGCTGTATTACTAGAAAGTCATTCAGTGTCTTTCT